>NC_057810.1:106015160-106043556 GCF_018294505.1 Triticum aestivum
ATGGCCACGTCGCGACCGTACCCCGTATCGGGCTTCGGGAAGAGTCATGGGCCGACTCCCATAGTCGGCCTCACTGAAGTTCGCCAGCTTGGAGTCGGCTAGTCTTGGAGTCGCCGTCTGGGACTCAGCTTGAGGGGTGCGGCCTGCCCCGATGTCTTGAAAGGTCCAGGGACACGTCTTGGCCTACCCATGGCCTATTACTCTGACAGTAGTCCCCGAAGCTGGTGAAGCCCCGCAGATGCCGCCTTATGGGGCTTCAACAGTTTCAACCTTCCTAGCTCAGACTCTGGGACTCGGCCGCCGCTCTTCTCTTGGGCCGACTTGTCGAAAGTCGGATCTTTCTTGCGAGAGGCCGCTGCTTGAAAGTCGCGGCCGGAGACCAGGCGGCGTATCTGATACGCTTCCGTGCCGCCATCGAAGCGGTCCAATCGCGTGGCGCCACGCGGAGAGGGCGGTCTGCCAACCCACACGCACGAGGGACAGGCCGTTAGGCAGGGCCCGCCACTTCCGCGCCTCGGCACACGAACGGATCCGTTGTGGCCGCGGACGGTTGGTTTCCCCATGTTGTTACTGCACGCAGTAACTTCATGGGGTGAATCGTGGAGCGGCGTGGAGCATCGCGCGCAGTTAATCCAACGCCCGCCCCCTCGGCTCCTCAGCCCATAGGGCTATAAATAGGCGGGGGGAGGCGGGGCGGCACCACACGCGCACTCCTTTCCCCCACTCTCCTGCCTTCTCTTCCTCCTCCGCCGTCAGCAAGAGCACCTCATACTACGGCGATGAGCTCCTCCTCCGCCGCGGCCCCCGCCACGTGCTCCGGCGTGTGGGACGGCTCGGATGTGGAGGTGGAACACATCGAGTTCCTCCGCCAGACCCATCGTCTCCCCAGCGCGGACCTCGTGCGCGCCCGCCCCGCGCCGGCGGGAGAGACCCGGCCAGCGCCGGAGGAGGGCGAGCGGGTCATCTTCCGCTTGCACCTCATGCGCGGCCTGGGGCTACCGGCGAGCGGTTTCTTCCGCTCGTTCCTGGAGTTCCACAACCTTCAACCACACCACCTTACTCCAAACGCGGTGGTGTTGCTCTCCGCCTTCGCCACTCTGTGCGAAGGTTACCTCGGCGTTCTCCCCACCCTCGAGTTGTGGGGAGAATTCTTCTCTTTGAAGCTCGGCACGCAAGCCGCCGGCACGCCGGCTCAGTGCGGCACCTACATCGCGGTGCGGCGCTCGACGGCCGACAACCATTTTCCTCCCATCTCGCTGATAAAGTCGGTGAAGATGTGGCAGTGCTCCTACTTCTACGTGAAGAACCTCTCCACTGACGGTGACTGGCTCAACCTGCCGCCCTTCAACCCCGCCCCCCTAACTGGGAGGCTCCCTAGCTGGTCTCACCGGGCCAGGTCGCTGACTCCCTCCGGAGCCGCCGCCGTAGCGCGACTCCGAGTCTTGCTGCAGTTGGAGGGCCTCGTCGGATCCGACCTTCTGGCCGCCTTCGTGGCGCGCCGAGTCCTCCCGCTCCAAGGTCGGCCTCATCTGATCTGTCAGATGAGCGGCCTCGACGACCCGAGTTGGATGAGCACCAGGGAGGTGCCCCGCAAGGAGGTGGCGAACCTGGTGAACCACATCGCGCACTGCGAGTTCACGGGGTGTTCGGCAAGGAGCCGTACTCGTGTGACAACCCCCCTCCAGTGGTTAGTCGCATCTTCCTGTAGTTTTGTCTTCTTTGCGGTCGACTTCGGCTTCTGATTATTGTTGGTTTCTTCTGGGTAGAACCCCCTCATGGAGCCGGCAGCCGGCGCCACGAGGCAGCCCCGCGAGTATGTTCCCGACCGTGCGGACAGCGACGTCGACGACCCCGACTTAGGGGCGGCGGCGATGGAAGCCGACGCCGAAGCCGGCGGAGAAGGGGCCGACGGCGGCTTCAGGCCCTCGGCCACCTTCGCCGACTGGCCCAAAGATGACGCCGACAGGGAAGTCGCCCCGCGCCATCAGCCAAGGGCCGGCCTGGCTGGCCAAGGCGGCGCGAAGAGGCGCCACGCCGGGCCGAGCGCGCCCGGCGGCAAGTCGAAGAAGTTCAAGGGGGCGGCCGCCGCGACCAAACGGGAGGAGGCGGCCGCGATGGCCAACCGCTTCCCAAGGGAAGTGAGAAGGCCGCCGTTAGTTTCCGCGTAAGTCTTTACGCTCTTTATTTTTCTCTGTTGGATCTTGTCCGGGTCTTCTTTGATTTTCCCTCCGTTCTTCTTCAGGGCCCCGCTCACCCTTGAGAGAGTCGCCGTCGACTCCGTCATGGGGTCGGCAGAGACGTCCACCAACACTCGGCGGGCCGACCCCGCCGCCGACCTTCGGGAAGCGACAGATCGAAACGCGCAGGAGAAGCGCGAGGAGGAGGAGGCCGAGTGTCTGGAGAAGGCGCAGGTCGACCAGGCGGCCGCCAATTCCCAGAAGAAGCTGCAGGACGCCGAAGCCGCCCTTGTGGAGAAGCGGCATGTTGAGGAGGCCGCGCGTCGCCGATCGGCGATGCTCGTCCCCCCGCTGTCATCAGCGCCGCCGCCTCCGGAGTTCACGGGGCAGACCGGAGAGGTCGGCACCGAGAACCCCCTCGTGGAGGAGGGCGGCGAGGCTTCAGACACCTTCGTGCCGCCACCACAACCGTCTGAGAGGCCGCACGGCAAACAGCCGGTGTATAAGTCGGACCCGCCGATCACGGACGAGGCCGAGGCGCAGCTGCTTCTTCAAGTCATCTGGCTGGTGCGCCGCCGTCCCGAGAGGGCGATATCGGCGCCGCGACCTCGGGAAACCGGCGCGGCCAGCTCGGCCACCCTAGACGCCGAGGCCTCGAGCGCCGCGCCCACCGGGTGGTTGCGTGGAGGCGGCACTGCGCCGCTGAACCAAACGCTCCTAGACGTCTAGGCGAAGCTGCGCGCCGAAGGCGACGCCCTTCAAGTCTGCACCAGGGCGCACCTGGCTGCGTGGACATATGTCCGGGTATGTCTCCTTCTTCTTTTTTGATTCCTGTTTTCCTCTGTGAGGGCGCGCCAGCGCACCCACTGGGTGTAGTCCTTGAGTTCCGGACCGGCTGCTGAGCAGGCGGTTCGGAACTCCCTCTGGCGAGTTCCGAAAACTAACTACCGCAACATCGAGGAGTTGAACAAGCGGACCACCGACTTGGCGGAAAGTCGGGGTGAGCTCTTTTCTTCCTTCTTCACGGGGGCGCGCTGGCGCACCCGCGGGCTGTAGTCCCCGAGATTCGGGCCGACTGCTGAGCAGTCGGGCCGGATCTCCCCGACGATCTTCTTTACTGACGACTTGCTTGTTTCTTCTTCTTTCTTCACGTGCCAACGCCGCTCTTCAGGAGCAGCTGGGCGAGGCCAACACCGCTCGGCGTGCCAAGGAGGAGGAGTGCAGCAGGCTCGCCACAGAGCGTGACCTGGTGGTGGTGCAGCTGGCCGAGCAGAGGGAGTCGCTCCAAGACGTGGGAGGCCACTCTCATGGCCGAGTTCGAGAGCGAGCGCTCCGTCTGGACTGATAAGTAGGCGATGCTGACCTCTGGCTACCACGAGATTGAGGACATCGTCGATGGTAAGTCTCTTTCATTTCTTCGGGCTTCCGACTATGTGTCAGGCCGACTTCTGATTTTTCGACTTTCTTCTTTTTTGTTTTGGTAGATTTCTTTCCCGGTCATTCACAGGCGGTCCCCCTGGCCATCGAGGCTGCTCGAGAGGCACGAAGGGCGAAGGGCGAGGAGATCGCCGCTAATGCCCCCCGAACCATCGACGAGCAGCTCCTAAGCATTGAAGCCTGTCTTCGTCCGGCTCACCGGCTGTTGCGCCGGCTTCAGCGTGTCGGCGCCCAGGCAGTTGCCGCCCTGTGGACGGATATGCCGGCTCTGCGCTCCGCCAGTTGGACTGCCGACTGGCTGGAAGTCGCTGCCGGCCGTCTTGAGGCTTGGAAGGGATCCTCGGCCCGGGCCGGAGCACGCCGGGCCTTGGAGTTCGTCAAGGCGTGGTATCCAGGGCTGGACCTGGACCGCCTGGCCGCGTTCCGGTCAGAAGCCCAGGCCGAGCTGGAGGCCGTGGAGGGCGCACTTGTCGAGCGCGCGGCGGCCATCGCCGAGTACACGGACACCAATGTCTTTGTTCCCGAGCGGACTGAAGGCGGTGAGGAAGTGCCGGTGGACTGGTTCGGGATGAACCCGGAGTACGGCGAAGACTCGGCGGAGGTGATCGACTCCAGTGCCGAGGAGGAGGACGAGGCGGAGGACGAAGGCGAGGCGGAGGCGCCAGAAGACGGAGCAGGGGCCAGCCTCAGCTCGATCGTGCCTCCAGCAACGAGCCGCGTGGAGACAAGGCGGCTGCCGCCGGAGGCGACCAAGCCGAGACCGCCGAACCGACCGCCCCGGCGCCTGCACCGCCGTCTCCTTCGATCCTCCGGCCCAGAGGCCGCTGCCTAGGCTGCTTTTTCCGCCTCCGTTTATCTGTCTTTTAGTAATCTTTGGAAACTTGTTAGGTTTGAACAATTCCACCCGCGGGGTGTATCCTGAACTTTTATTCGAAAATTCAGCCAAGGGCCTATGTAAATATTTATCCGATTTCTGCCTTTCCCTGCTTATTGCTCCTTAGGCTTTTTCCTTTGCTGTCTTCCTTGAGTTGCCGCCTTGCCAGCTGGACAGCCGATTTGCGGACTATCGCTAGGTCAAGTGCTTGGCTACTTCAGGAAGGCAAGTACTTGGCCGTTTTAGAGTTTCTTTAGCAAGTCGGCTAGAAAGCGACAGGCCGACTATCCAAGAGTCGTCCGTCTTTGATGAAAGCTAAGACGGCGAGCCGACTACTCGCTAGTCGGCTCTGCAGAAAAGAGGCTCTGTGCCGGCTTGAGCTTATGCATACGCTTTAGGTCCTTAGTCATTTTTCGTGTGTGCGCTCATTCTTGCCTGTTCTCCGCCTACCAACAGTCACTCTGCGAGCTGCGGCTTTCGACGGGATACGGCTTGAGCGCAACACACTACTTGTCCAACTGCAGGAAGCATTTCATAGCGCAAGACGGCAAGTCCCCGGGCCGACTAGTCGGACCCGATGTCAAACGGTATGATAAAAAAGAGTAGCATATTCGGAAGCGTGATTCTTATCATACAGATAACAAAAATGCAGTCCCCGAGCTTGTCTCGGGGGCCCAAGGTCTTAGTACTTTAATATAGAGGGGGTAGTGCAATACATACTGCATCAACTGTAAAATCTTCGAAGGAGATTTGCATTCCACAGGCGTTCTGTTTCCTTGCCGGAGTCGTCCCTCTTGCGTGCTCGAGGCTTCTGAGCGTCGATCAGATAGTAGGCGTCGTTTCCTAGCACCTTGCTGATGATGAAGGGGCCTTCCCAAGGCACCGACAGCTTGTGCTGGCCGGCTGTTCTCTGAATCAGCCGGAGCACAAGATCGCCTTCTTGAAACGATCTTGGCTTGACCTTTAGGTTGTAGTATCGGCGCAGACTCTGCTGGTAGATGCTGGACCGGCTGAGTGCCAGCAGCCGACCCTCTTCCAGCAGGTCAACGCCGTCTTGGCGTGCTTCTTCGGCTTCTTCCTCGGTGTACATGGCGACTTGTGGAGAGTCGAACTCTATATCCGTCGGGATGACGGCTTCGGCACCGTAGACGAGGAAGAAAGGCATGAAGCCAGTTGACTTGTTTGCAGTTGTGCGCAGACTCCAGAGGACGGCTGGTAGCTCCTCAACCCAACAGCCGGCCGAACGCTTGAGTGGTTCGACCAGTCGAGGCTTGATGCCGGACAGGATGAGGCCGTTTGCTCGTTCCACCTGGCCGTTTGACTGCGGATGGGCAACGGACGCTAAGTCCAGTCAGATGCCCTACGACGTGCAGAAACGGGCCAAGGCGCCTTTGGCAAAGTTTGTGCCATTGTCGGTGATCATACTGTGCGGTATGCCATACCGCACCGTGATGTCGGCGATGAAAGTCACTACAGTCGGCCCGTTCAATTTCTTGATGGGCTTTGCTTCCACCCACTTGGTGAACTTGTCCACCGCGACAAACAGATGAGTTAGGCTGCCTCGGGCCGTTTTGAATGGTCCCACCATGTCCAGGCCCCAAACTGCGAAGGGCCAGGCAATGGGAATTGTCTTCAGCGCGGAAGCTGACTGAAGTGGCTTTGAACGAAAAATCTGGCACCCCTTGCACTTTTGGACTAATTCTTTAGCCTCTTCCAGGGCTGTCGGCCAAAAGAAACCATGCCGAAAAGCTTTGGCGATGAGTGCCCTCGAGGCCGCATGGTGGCCGCACTCACCCAGATGAATGTCTCTGAGGATTGCTTGGCCTTGTTCTGGCTCTACGCAGCGCTGGTAGACACCGGTGACGCTGCGCATGACTAGCTCTCTGTTGACTATGGTGTATGTGGCGGCTCGGCATTGCACTTGCCGACCCAGGATCTCATCTGTCGGCAGCTCTCTGTTCACTAAAAACTTGAGGATGGGCTGTGCCCATGAGGGTGATGCTATCTCTTCAACTGCTACCATAGCGACTTGGACAAGGGTGGCCGGGCTGGGAGGCGGCGGGCTGGAGTCTGTGGCCACTTGCTGGATTGACGGAGTCCCTGGGACGACTGGCGCAGTCCCTGGGCCAAGTTCTGAAGTCCCCGGGCCGGCCTCTGAAGTCCCTGGGCCGGCTTTGACTGTGGTTTTCTTGGGGCCGTCTGCTGGGGCTCTGGAGTCGGATCCGACTTCTTCTGGAGGAGCCGGCACAAAGATGGAGTCTGACTCTGGTGAAGGCTTGAGGACGTCTTGAGGAGGCGCTGGAGAGCGACGCCGGAAGGTATTGCTTGGCGGGTAGAGCCGACTCGCGCTAAGGCGTCTGCTTGATCATTATCATTTCTTGGTACGTGAAGGAATTCACACCCCTCGAAGTATCCGCTGAGTTGCTGCACCAGGAAGCGGTAGCTCGCCATGTTTGCGTCTTTGGCGTCCCAGTCGCCAGATGACTGCTGGACCACCAAGTCGGAGTCGCCATAGCACAGGATCCGGCGAATGCCGAGCTCTTTGGCAAGCCGGAGCCCGTGAATGAGCGCCTCATATTCGGTGACGTTGTTGGAGGTGGCGAAGTGGATTTGCAGCACATACTTGAGCTTGTCGCCCTTGGGGGAAGTGAGGACGACACCGACTCCAAGGCCGGTGCGCATCTTGGAGCCGTCGAAGTGCATCCGCCAATGGGTGGAGTCGGGCGCTGGTGGAAGGTACTCGGTCTCGGCCCAGTCGACGAGGAAGTCGGCCAGCGCTTGAGACTTGATGGCGGTGCGGGGCTGGTAGTAGATGGTATAAGGAGCCAGGTCTATAGCCCATTTGGCCACTCGGCCGGAGGCGTCTCGGCTTCCAATGATCTCGGCCAGTGGAGCGGTGCAAACCACTGTGATTGGATGCTCTTGAAAGTAAGGCTTTAGCTTCTTGGCGGCGAAATGCACATCGTAGCACATCTTCTGGTAGTGAGAGTAGTTCTGCTTGGAGGTCGACAGTACCTCTCTCAGGTAGTATACCGGTCTCTGGACAGGGAGTGCCTTGCCTTCCTCTTTGCGCTCGACTACGATGACTGTGCTGACTACTCGGCTGGTCGCAGCAATGTATAGGAGCATGGGCTCTTTGGGAGTTGGAGCCGCCAGTACAGGGGGAGTAGTCAACATCTTCTTCAGTTGGAGAAAAGCCTCATCCGCCTTGTGATTCCACTCGAAAAAGGTGGTCTTCTTCATCAATTGATATAAGGGCAGGGCTTTCTCGCCCAGCCGATTGATGAATCGGCTGATGGACGCCAAACAGCCAGTGAACTTCTGCACGTCTAACAGTCGGCTGGGTACCTCCATTCTCTCGATGGCCTTGATCTTCACAGGGTTGCACTTGATGCCGTGTTCGGAGACCAGGAAACCAAGGAGCTGGCCGGCTGGTACTCCAAAAACGCACTTTTCTGGGTTGAGCTTGATCTGGAATTGGTGCAGGTTCTCAAAGGTCTCCTTGAGGTCTTCCAGCAGCGTCCCACGCTTCTCCGTCTTCACCACCACATCATCCACGTAAACGTGGGCATTCCTGCCGAGTTGCTTGAGGAGGCATTTCTCCATGCAACGCTGAAAGGTGGCGCCGGCATTCCTCAAGCCAAACGTCATCGTCAGGTAGCAGAAAGCTCCAAACGGCGTGATGAAGGCGGTCTTTAGTCTATCTGCCGGGTTCAGCTTGATCTGGTGATAGCCTGAATATGCATATAAGAAACTCAGCAGCTCGCATCCGGCCGTAGAGTCTATCACCTGATCGATTCTTGGCAGGGCAAATGAATCCTTTGGGCAGGCTTTGTTGAGGCTTGTGTAGTCAATACACATCCGCCACTGTTTGTTCTTCTTCAACACCAGAACTGGGTTAGCTAGCCACTCCGGGAAAAATACTTCCATGATGGAGCCGGCTTCTAGGAGCCGGGCTATCTCTTCTCCCACAACTCTTCTTTTCTCTTCTGACAGGCGGCGTAAGGGCTGCCTGACAGGTTTCACATCTGGCCTGACGTGTAGCTTGTGCTCGGCGAATTCCATTGGGACACCAGGCATGTCCTTGGGAGACCATGCGAAGATGTCGCGATTCTCACGGAGGAAATCGACGAGCTCGCCTTCCTATTTGCTGTCAAGGCCTGTGCCCATGACAGCGTACCTCTCTGGGTGCTCCGGGTCCAAGGGTATCTTCTTGGTCTCTTTGGCCGGCTTGAATGATCCTTCTTCTTCCGACTCCTTTGGGTCGGGCGATAGCTCAGGCTGCTTTCTTGCCATCGCCACGACCCGGTCAAGGAGCCGCTTCTCAGCCGCGATCACCAGGGACTCGGCCAGCCGACTACTCTCGGCCGCGCAGGCGGACGACTTCCTATAGTCGTCGGCTACGGTCAGAATCCCCTTGGTACTCGGCATCTTCATCTTTAGGTAGGCGTAGTGAGGGACCGCCATGAACTTGGCCAAGGCAGGTCGGCCAAGCAGGGCATGGTATGGGCTTTCCAAGTCCACCACTTCAAACCAGACCGACTCTCGGCGGAAATGATCTTTGTCTCCGAAGAGGACGTCTATCAGGATCTTGCCGATTGGCGAACAGGAAAGGCCAGGTACAGTTCCATGAAACACAGTCCGGCTGCTCTGCAGCTGTCTTTGCTTGATTCCTAGCTTCTCCATGGTGTCCTTGTACAGGATGTTGATGCTGCTGTCTCCGTCTATCAGAACTCGCGAGAAACGAGCGGCCCGCCTATCAGTGGCCAAGGTGGCACCTAGGACCAGGGCGTAAGAGCCCGGACTCGGCATCACCTCTGGGTGATCTGCCCTACTCCAACTGATAGGCCTCTTGAACCAATGCATGAACTCTGGAGTATCCGTCGCCACTGTGTTTACTTCTTTCTGCTGTTGGCGCCTACTGCGCCGGTCATCTGCCACACTGGTGAACACCACATAGGCTCCGTGCTCTTCTGGGAACTTGTCCTGCACCGCGCTGACTGGCCGAGCAGCCGGCTGCTGGGGCGGCGGCGGAGGCGGCGGCCCAGCAGGCGGCTGAGGAGTGAGGCCATCTCCCTTGGCGATTCGGGTGAGCCAGTGACACTTTCGGGTGGTGTGGTTTGACGGCTTCGCGCCACTGTGGAACTTGCAAGGACCATCCAAAGTCTGCTCATAAGAGAAAGCTGGCAACCAATTGGATTTGCCGCCCTTCTGCCGCTTGGCCGAAGGCTGCCCCTCCGGCTGTTGATCTTCAACTACTGCGACCTGCCGACTGCTGGTAGTTGGCTGCTGGGCCTTGCGTTTGTTGTCGTTCTGCTGTTGTCACCGACTGGTGTCTCCAGCCGGAGTTCTGGGAGCCTGAGGAGTCACCTTGCCAGCCGCATTGACTTGAATCTCCGTCTTCATGGACGAGTCGGCTATGGCGTACTTGTCTGCTATGACTAGCAGTTCGTCGAGGGTTTCTGGCTTGTCGCAGAGGAGCCTGTGCTTGAGGAGGGTGCCCTCTCGGCACCCGGCAGTGAAGTACTCGATAGCCTGCACCTCGTGCACGCCCTCGCAGGAATTCCGAAGCTCGCCCCAACGCGTGAGATAGTCGCGCGTTGATTCATCGGGGCCTTGTACGCACAAGGAAAGCTGGCGCGGCTTGGGAGGTCGCTTGTACATACTCGTGAAGTTGCGGATGAAGGCTTCAGTTAAGTCGACCCAGCTATTGATGTTGCGGGGCTTCAGACTGTTCAACCATGTCCGGGCTGTGCCCTGGAGCATGAGAGGAACGTACTTCACGGCAACTCGCTTGTTGCCATTCGCTATGCTGACGGCTGTGGAGTAGTCTATCAGCCAGTCCTCCGGCTTCACGGAGCCGGTATACTTGGGCGTGTCTCGGGGGAGCGTGAACCCTTTGGGAAAGGGCTCGTCTCTGATGCGGGGGCCGAAGCAAGGCGGGCCCAGTTCGTCTTCTTCTTCCAGCGCCAGGGATCGATGGAGTCGGTCGATCCGATGGCGGGCATCGTTCTCTCCGACTCCCTCTCGGCGGCCAAGGCGGCCTCCGAGAGTCGGATGCTCAACAGGCGGCGGGGAAACTCGCCGCTCTCTTCTGGGCGGGGGAGGCAGGTAATCGTCCTGCCGTTCTACTGCTCTAGGGTGGCCGTCTTGGTCGCGCTCGATGGTGATGTGAGTCTTTAGACTGTGACTGATAGCCGGCTCCTTCTCTTTCCTTCCGCGGACTCCGCCAGTTGGCGTCCGAGAGGTCACGCCTTGATCTCGGTGGGGAGGCGGGTCGTCGTTCTGTTGCTGCTGCGCGTCTGCACGGCCGCCGGCCGCGTTCTGCGCAGCAACCGCGTCAAGGAGCTGCTAGACTCGCTCTGTCATCACGCGGAGCTCTTCGCCCTCGAAGTTCTTCAGCTCGTCAGTCGCCGCTTGGGCGGCGCGGATGTTCTCTGCTGGGGTGGCGTATATGGGGCGCTTCGCCCCAAACAAGTCGGCGATGGCTGCGCCACGCTGCCGGACCGCACCTAGGCGGCTCGGCCCAGTCGGGACCGGCGAGCCGCCTACGGCGCGATCCATCTCGCGCTAGTAGGCCTCTAACAAGCGCCTCATGCTTGCCAGCTTCTTGGCGCCTTCGATGATCTGAAGGCGGCGTGTCTCCAGCGTTTCGGAGTCGGCGTCCTCTGGAATGGGCGCGGTGAGGTCTTGCAGGGCCGCATGAAGCGGGTCCTGGGTTTCTTCGTCGGAGCGCTCGTCGTGACTGATGACGAGCACCTTCGTGACGGCGCTTCCGCCGCTCTCCTCGTATGGAAGCGGCTCGTCGTAGACCACCACGTTGGTGGGGAAAGTGTCGAGCGACATGGCGTCGGAATCGACCAGCATCGGGTTGGTGGAGCCTACAGACTCCAAGTCAACGGCAGGCTTGCCGGTGACGTGGAGTTGATCGAGGAGGCCCGCGAGAAGGCTCTCGGGGCCACCCGTGCCTGCGTCGGATGCAGGCTCGTCGGAGAGGCGCACCTCGCCGACAAGTTCGGCGAGGCTGCTCGCCGCACAGGCAGCTTCAGCGCTGCGTAGCGCGTCGATGCAGACTCCATCCGGCGAGCCTGGCTGGCTGCGCTCGCCAGGGAGGAAGAGGGTTCCCGTCCAGAAAAGATCTCCGGACGATGGTGCACCTCGCCCCACGGTGGGCGCCAAATGTCGGGGGTTGGGTGCGACATATGCCAAAGGATGGCTTATCATCGTGGGGGCGAGTAGAATGTCGCCGGTGCCTGGAAACGGGATGAGGCGAAGGCATGCACGCCGGCGAATCTTACCCAGCTTCGGGGCTCTCCGGGGAGATAACACCCCTACTGCTGCTCTGCGGGGCCTCCGCATGAACACTAAAGCAAAGTGACTACAATGGTGCTCCTTGAGCTGTATCCTCCCTGGGCTATCTGGTCTATCTATGTCAAGGTTCGAACCCTTTGCATGGGTGCCCTGGGGGGTTTATATAGGCCTACCCCCGGGGGTACAATGGTAATCCGGCTGGGCGCGGGCCCCAGCCGTCAGCCTCTCTCACCGCCGTCCTTCTCACCGGCTTCTGGGGCCCGCCGACTGGTGGGCCCCGCGGACAGGCCAGACACTGTGCGGCACTCCTGATGACGCAGGCTTGGTCACTGGGACGTGGCACCAGTGCCGCCGTCTATCGGGCGGTCACTGTCGCCATTCCCCATCTTATCTGGTTAATGGCTTGTGGGGCCCTGGGGAGGAGCCGGCCGACTCCGAGGAGGCCGACTCACACAGGGCCGTCTTCGGGCGTTCAGGCCGCCTTCAGCCCACCCACTGACAGGCGGCCCCGCCACCTTCGGGCCATACAGGCCGGCGTCGTGGGCACAGTGCATCTAGTATTGTGGCTGAGGTCAGGGCAGGCATGGCAGCAGTGCCGCGCCTCGCCGGAGATCTTCCAGCGATACGGCCTACTGTAGCCATGCCGGTCCTTCGTATGCGGGGGGGAACGGCCACGTCGCGACCGTACCCCGTATCGGGCTTCGGGAAGAGTCATGGGCCGACTACAATAGTCGGCCTCACTGATGGTCGCCAGCTTGGAGTCGGCTTGTCTTGGAGTCGCCGTCTGGGACTCGGCTTGAGGGTCGCGGCCTTCCCCGATGTCTCGAAAGGTCCTGGGACACGGCTTGGCCTACCCATGGCCTATTACTCTGACACCCCGTCAACTAAGCTCTTTTCTGGCGCCGTTGCCAGGGAGGTGAGTGCTTGAAGGTATATCTTTAGATCTTGCAATTAAATCTTTTTGTTTCTTGTTTTATCACTAGTTTAATTTATAAAAGAAAACTACAAAAAAATGGAATTGAGTTTGTCTCATACGCTTCGTCTTTTTAATATCTTTCGTGAGTATGATGGGAAGGAAAATTGTGCTCAAGTACTAGAAGAAGAATTACATAGAATGCTTGGCATAAAATATGTGAATGATGAGCACGATTGCAATGTTGTTAGTATGAATTCGTTGAATATCCATGATGCTAATGATGTGCTCCACAAGCTTGGGGAAGCTATGTTTGATGAAGATGATATCTTTTGTCCCCCAAGCTTTGATGAGCAAATTTACTATGATGAAAGCATGCCTCCTATCTATGATGATTATTGTGATGACACGTATGCTTTAAAGAATAATGATAACCATCAAACTTGTCATCTTGATCCTAATTTTAAATCATATGATAGTTATTTTGTTGAGTTTGCTCCCACTACTATTCATGAGAAGAATTTTGCTTATGAGGAGAGTAGTAAATTTTCTATGCTAGTAGATCATGAAAAGAATGCTTTAGGTGGTGGTTACATTGTTGAATTAATTCATGATGCTACTGAAAATTATTATGAGGGAGGAACATATGCTTGTAGGAGTTGCAACAATGTCAAGTTTCCTCTCTATGTGCTTAAATTTTTGAAGCTATGCTTGTTTTACCTTCCTATGCTAGTTGATTATTGTTCCCATAAGTTGTTTGCTCACAAAATCCCTATGCATAGGAAGTGGGTTAGACTAAAATGTGCTAGTCATATGCTTCACGATGCTCCCATTATGTTTCAATTCTTATCTTTTATGTGAGCATCATTGTCATCATCATGCCTAGCTAGAAAGGCATTAAAGAAAAGCACTTGTTGGGACACAACCCAATATTTATCCTTATTGTTTTTGTGTGTTCACATGATTATGCTACTGTAGTAATCATGTTTTATGAGCTTTTGTTTCAATAAAGTGCCAAGTAAGACCTTTAGGATGGCTTACGATGATAGTTGTGTTGATCCTGCTAAAAATCAGAAACATTTGCACCCAGTAAATTAGTTTCGTTAATTCACAGAAACGTGCTCTTGATCTGATTCTTTTTGCTCTGGATTGGTACACAACTTGCTTAGGACTTTCTAATTTGGTAGGATTTTTGGAGTTCCAGAAGTATACGTTTGATACAGATTACTACAGACTGCTCTGTTTTTGACAGATTCTGTTTTCTATGTGTTGTTTGCTTATTTTGATGAATCTATGAGTAGTATCGGAGGGTATGAACCATAGATAAGTTGGAATACAGTATATATTACACCAATATGAAATAGAATGAGTTCATTACAGTACCTAAGTGGTGGTTTTATTTTTTTATACTAACGGAGCTTACGAGTTTTCTGTTGAGTTTTGTGTTGTGGAGTTTTCAAGTTTTGGGTAAGGATTCGATGGACTATGGAATAAGGAGCGGCAAAGAGCCTAATCTTGGGGATGCCCATGGCACCCCAAGATATTCAAGGATAACCAATAGCCTAAGCTTGGGGATGCCCCGGAAGGCATCCCCTCTTTCGTCTTCGTTCATCGGTAACTTTACTTGGAGCTATATTTTTATTCACCACATGATATGTGTTTTGCTTGGAGAGTCATTTTCTTTTGTTAGTATTTGCTTGCTGTCATTTATAATAATGTTTTGCCATGCTTATTTTGCTAGTATACATGTTGCTGTTTGAAAACAAAAAGTTTACCGCTGTTGCAAAAATTCCCTAGAAAAGTCAGAGAATGATATACTGTTTGCATATGTTTGTTTGTTTAATGATTCTATTTGAGGATAGGAGTATTAAATATGCAGAGGCATTTAGTATGAAATGTTGAATAATAATTTTAGTGATTTGTTACAGTAGAAAATGATAAGGTTTTGCATTGGTTTGTACTAACCTATCTCACGAGTTCTTTGTTGAGTTTGTTGTGAATGAAGCTTTTGATAAAAAGAGAAACCATGATATGAGAGGAATTAAGGAGACACAAAAGCTCAAGCTTGGGGATGCCCAAGGCACCCCAAGATAATAATTCAAGAAGTCTCAAGCATCTAAGCTTGGGGATGCCCCGGTAGGCATCCCACCTTTCTTCTTCAACAACTATCGGTTAGTATCGGTTGAGCCTAAGTTTTTGCTTCTTCACATGAGTTGTTCTATCCTTGCAATGTAGTTTTCTTTAGCTTTGCTTGCTGTTTGAATAAAGTATCAAGATCTGAAATTATTAAATGGGAGAGAGTCTTCGCATAGTTGCATAATTATTTAGCTACTCATTGATCTTCACTTGTATCTTTCGGAGTAGTTTGTCATTTGCTCTAGTACTTCACTTATATTTTTTAGAGCATGATGGTAGTTTTATTTTGGAGAAATAGTTGAAATCTCATGCTTCACTTAGATTATTTTGAGAGTCGTTAATAGCATGGTAATTTGCTTAATGTTAATATACTTGGTATTCAAGATAAGTGAAACTTTCTTATGAGTGTGTTGAATACTAAGAAAAGTTTGATGCTTGATAATTGTTTTGAGATATGGAGGTGATAATATCAAAGTCGTGCTAGTTGGATGACTATGAATTCAAAGAATGCTTGTGTTGAAGTTTGCAAGTCCCGTAGCATGCATGTATGGTTAAAGTTGTGTAACAAATTTGAAACATGAAGTGTACCTGGCTTGTGCATCCTTATGAGTGGCGGTCGGGGACGAGTGATGGTATTTTCCTACCAATCTATCCCCCTAGGAGCATGCGCGTAGTACTTGATTTTTGATGACTTCTAAATTTTCTCAATAAGTATATGAGTTCTTTTGACTAATGTTGAGTCCATGGATTATACGCACTCTCATCTTTCCGCCTTTGCTAGCCTCTTCAGTATCGTGCATTGCCCTTTCTCACCTTGAGAGTTGGTACAAACTTCGCCGGTGCATCCAAACCCCGTGATACGATACGCTCTATCACACATAAACCTCCTTATATATTCCTCAAAACAGCCACCATACCTACCTATCATGGCATTTCCATAGACATTCCGAGATATATTGCCATGCAACTTCCATCATCATCATGACATACATTACTTTTGTCATATTACCATTGCATGATCATGTAGTTGACATCGTATTTGTGGCAAAGCCACCATGCATTATTTTTTCATACATGTCACTCTTGATTCATTGCACCATCCCGGTACCCTGCCGGAGGCATTCATATAGAGTCATATCTTGTTCTAAGTTTCGAGTTGTAATCCTTATGTTGTAATCAATAGAAGTGTGATGATCATCATTATTAGAGCATTGCCCAAATTAAAAAAAAGAAAGGACAAAAGAAAAAAAAGAAAGGCCCAAAAAAAAGGGCAATGCTACTATCTCTTTTTCCACACTTGTGCTTCAAAGTAGCACCTTGTTCTTCATGTAGTGAGTCTCATATATTGTGCTTCAAAGTAGCACCTTGTTATTCATGTAGTGAATCTCATAAGTTGTCTTTTTATACTAGTGGTAATTTTTCATTATAGAACTTGGCTTGTATATTCCTACGATGTGCTTCCTCAAATTGCCCTAGGTCTTCATGAGAAAGCGAGTTGGATGCACACCCACTAGTTTTCTTTTGTTGAGCATTCATAGCTCTAGTGCATCCGTTGCATGGCAATCCCTACTCCTCATGTTGACATCAATTGATGGGCATCTCCATAGCCCGTTGATTATCCTCATCAATGTGAGACTTTCTCCTTTTTTGTCTTCTCCACACAATCCCCATCATCATATTCTATTCCACCCATAGTGCTATATCCATGGCTCGCGCTCATGTATTGCGTGAAGGTTGAAAAAGTTTGAGATTATTTGAGTATGAAACAATTGCTTGGCTTGTCATCGGGGGTATAGAAGTTGGGAACATCTTTGTGTGACGAAAATGAAGCATAGCCTAACTATATGATTTTGTAGGGATGAACTTTCTTTGGCCATGTTATTTTGAGAAGACATGATTGCTTTGATTAGTATGCTTGAAGTATTATTATTTTTATGTCAATATGAACTTTTGTCTTGAATGTTTTGGATTTGAATATTCATACCACATTTAAGAAGATTTACATTGAAATTATGCCAAAGTATCACTCCGCATCAAAAAATCTTTTTTATCATTTACCTACTCGAGGACGAGCAGGAATTAAGCTTGGGGATGCTTGATACGTCTCCAACGTATCTATAATTTTTGATTGCTCCATGCTACTTTATCTACTGTTTTAGGCAATATTGGGCTTTATTATCCACTTTTATATTATTTTTGGGACTAACCTATTAACCGGAGGCCCAGCCTAGATTTGCTGTTTTATGCCTATTTCAGTGTTTCGAGGAAAAGGAATATCAGACGGAGTCAAAACGGAACGAAATCAACTGGAGAAGTTATTTTTGGAAGGAAAGCAACCTGATAGACTTGGAGTGCACGTCAGGGGAGTCCCGAGCTGCCCACGAGGGTTGGGGGCGCGCCCACCTTCCTCGTGAGCACCCCGGAGGTCCACCGACGTACCCCCTGCACCCATATATACTCTTGTACCCTAAAACTTCCAGAACAGAAGATAGATCGGGAGTTCCGCTGCCGCAAGCCTCTGTAGCCACGAAAAACCTCTCGGGAGCCCGTTCCGGCACCCTGCCGGAGGGGGAACCCATCACCGGTGGCCATCTTCATCATCCCGGCGCAATCCATGACAAGGAGGGAGTAGTTCACCCTCGGGGCTGAGGGTATGTACCAGTAGCTATGTGTTTGATCTCTCTCTCTCTCTCGTGTTCTCTCTCGTGTTCCTCTATGGCACGATCTTGATGTATCCCGAGCTTTGCTATTGTAGTTGGATCTTATGATGTTTCTCCCCCTCTACTCTCTTGTGATGAATTGAGTTTCCCCTTTGAAGATATCGTATCGGATTGAGTCTTTTATGAGAACACTTGATGTATGTCTTGCCGTGATTATCTGTGGTGACAATGGGATATCATGTGCCACTTGTTGTATGTTTTGGTGATCAACTTGCGGGTTTCGTGACATTGGGAACCTATACATAGGGGTTGGCACACGTTTTTGACTCTCCGATAGAAACTTTGGGGCACTCTTTGGAGAACTTTTATGTTGGTTGGATGAATCTGAGATTGTGTGATGCATATCGTATAATCATGCCCACGGATACTTGAGGTGACAATGGAGTATCTAGGTGACATTAGGGTTTTGGTTGATTTGTGTCTTAAGCTGTTATTCTAGTACGAACTCTTTTATAGATTGATCCGAAAGAATAACTTTGAGGTGGTTTCGTACCCTACCATAATCTCTACGTTTGTTCTCCGCTATTAGTGGCTTTGGAGTGACTCTTTGTTGCATGTTGAGGGCTTGTTATATGATCTATCTATGTTATTATTGTCGAGAGAACTTGCACTAGTGAAAGTATGAACCCTAGGCCTTGTTTCCTATCATTGCAATACCGTTTACGCTCACTTTTATCATTAGTTACCTTGCTGTTTTTATTATTTCAGATTACAAATACCTTTATCTACCATCCATATTGCACTTGTATCACCATCTCTTCGCCGAACTAGTGCACCTATAGAATTTACCATTCTATTGAGTGTGTTGGGGACACAAGAGACTCTTTGTTATTTGGTTGCAGGGTTGTTTGAGAGAGACCATCTTCATCCTACGCCTCCTACGGATTGATAAACCTTAGGTCATCCACTTGAGGGAAATTTGCTACTGTCCTACAAACCTGTGCACTTGCAGGCCCAACAACGTCTACAAGAAGAAGGTTGCGTAGTAGACATCAATCATGTTCTCCAACGGGTCAGAATAATGACCCGGTGGTGTTGGTATATACTGAGGCGGAGCGGTATTCATCCGGGGAGGTTCCATCATACGTGGCTGAACCGGCGTTCCAGGCCCGGGTGCCGCAACCCGGTCTATCTCCGGCGGGTTACTGGGCCCTGCACTGGGTGTATGGAAGAGGTATCGAGGATCATAAACCGGAGGGAGCCGAGACTGAGTCTTCTGGTATCTTCTCCTCATGACCTCATTGGATGCATTTTGATCCATCGTGAATCGGAAAGTCTGAGCCTGAGCGTCCAGAGTCGCCCTCTCTGTGGTCATCCTGACATCTTCCGCTGTCAGGTCTTCCTTAGCCTGCATTATATCTTGTTTTAACTGCACCACTTCCGCATCATGTTGAGCTTGATCCGTTGGGTTGACCGCAGTGGCTAACAGAGTGGTCATCTTATCCATGACATCCATCAGCACCTGAGCCAGCTGGCGCACAGGGCCTCCTGCCCCGGCCGCCGTTGACCCGGAGGTTATTGCTGCTGCAGTTGTGGAGTTTTAATAGATTGCGTGCCAGCCATGAAGTTCCCAACTCTGCTCGGCGGCTCAAGGAGATCCGAAATGTTGCTGCCATCGGAACAGCCCCCAAGCCCGCCGTCTTGCAGTTGATACAACAAATCCGTCTCGCCCGTGGACAACTCACCATCAGAATAGATGGTCGTCTCACCGCCAGATGCAGATCCTTCAGAGAGTCCTCCGTGGATGCATCCCACGAAGGCATGCTTCACGGCTGGCAGAGCCCGGGTGGGTCTCGCACTCTGAGTTGTCTCGACGAGGTTGGTGCAGATGTCCGGATCAGGGCCCGGCTTGCCGATATTGCCGATTAAGACGTGAATTCCGCCGAAGGGGACCCGGTACCCGTACTCAATTGAGCCGGCGTCGGGGCCCCAGCCTTCGTGGTCGATCTAGAGCTTGCCGCGACGACTCTTGGTCATCCGGCCCACAGCGTATCCCTTGAGCCCTTCGAAGCTGCCCTTCAAGAACTCAAATACACCGTGCGCTGGCCCCATGGTGGGCGCCAACTGTCGTGGAATTGTCACGTCAGATGTCCTAGTGAAAGGACTTAGTCGTGGAGCCATCGCAATTAGGATGCTTAAAGGGGTTAATCGGGAAAAAGGGCACGGGGTTTATACTGATTCGGCCCCTTACGGTGAAGGTAAAAGCCTACGATTCAGTTTTGAGTGGGATTGCTTATGACTCGATTACTAGGGAGTGGAATCGCTTGACCTAGCTCTCGATCTGATGTTACTTACCCTGAATCGCCGCCGGGTCGTCCCTTTATATACAGTGGTCGACGCCCAGCGGCTCATAGAGCCCCGGCCGATCACTCTGTGCATTTTCAAACCGAACCGAAAAACCATACCGAACCAATTTTACGGTTTTTATGGTTTCTGGTTTCGGTATGGTATGAACTTTTCATACCGTTTTCAACTTTGGTTTTTAGGGTATATACTGAAAAACCGAATGGTTAACCGAAGTAAAAAAATTCTTGAGGCAAACAACCATACAAGTTATCATTTTTCTTGTACATGAGTCAAATTCACTACCAAGCAAGTACATTTTTCTTGTAATATAGTTATTTTTCTCTTTAAGAAATGCTAAGGACGTCCATAACAATCAAGGGATTCATGTATATATAGTTATATATATAGTTATACAGTATTTGTGTAAATTAGTATGTGTTTTAAGTCATAAATTTGTAAATTGTTACGACGTCATTTTCAAATTCACGTCAACTTTAGTTATTATGGTATATACCGAAACCATACCATAATAATTTGGTATATACCAAACTGAACCATATTTTAATTTCATACCGTATTTACCAAAGTATTAATACCATACAAATCGAAAAACCATATAAACCGAATTAGGTAAACCGAATAAACTTAACGCACAGAGTGACTGGCCGGCTCATAAACAGTGTCCGGCTCGGTCTCTTAACTATTATTGCCTTACAATACAAGTCATGTACATATGGCGGTGTATCTCTATGGGCCTTAAGTCGCCTCTGGGGTTTGGGCCCGTACCTGACCCGCCATCTTCAACCTTGGTCTTGGGCTTCAAGAGTACGTGTAGGTATAACCCGCCCCCTCCTGGGCGGGTCATGATGAAGTCATGTACCTAGGGTAGGGTCATAGACCTGTCTTAAGTACCCTTCCCAAGGACACCCTCAGAAGAAACTGCCTTCCAGTCGACAAAGAGAGACTTCACTCGACGGACTCGAAGGACTCGACCATGAAGACTCACTCGACCACCACGAGATCAAGAGCTACTCTGCATCCAAACGGTCTGTAATTAAGTAGTCTTTATGGCATTTAGGACACCTTATGTAAGGCATTACCAGTAACACCTAGTCTTAATGTACTTTAAACCCTGCATAACTGAGGGCCGGAGGGGTCTAGCAGACACTATATAAGCCACCCCCTCCTTAGTGTAAAGGGTTCGCACCCCTGTAATCCATACACACATAATCCAGTCGACCGCCTTCGGGCTCCGAGACGTAGGGCTATTACTTCCTCCGAGAAGGGCCTGAACTCGTACATCTAGTGTCTTCACAACTGCTCCATAGCTAGGATCTTGCCTCTCCATACCTACCCCCCATTCTACTATCAGACTTAGAACCACGACAGTTGGCGCCCACCGTGGGGCAGGTGTCTTAGTGATTTTTGGAGAAGTTGCAATTGTTTCGATTGCTTTCATCATGGTTTTTGGTGGAGTTTTGGTCGAGGGCCGTGAGATCCGTCTCGGCACGCTCACCTTCATCGCCGACGACTCCGCTTGGCTCCAGGAGGCTCCACTCGACATCGACGCGCTCCCCGTCCGTGGTGCGACGCATTTTCGAGCGTGTGTCTGCGGCGTTCTGCTGCGGCAACCGTCGACTCCATGTCAGTCGACTCCCCTGTCGTCCTCCCTCCCTGTCTCCCGCCAGCGCAAGCGCTCTGGTCGGTCGAGGCTTCAGCGGTGG
This sequence comes from Triticum aestivum, assembly GCF_018294505.1. NCBI lineage: Eukaryota > Viridiplantae > Streptophyta > Magnoliopsida > Poales > Poaceae > Triticum > Triticum aestivum. The sequence goes on from NC_057810.1 coordinate 106,036,739, forward strand.
GTGAGGCACGCGGTGGCTCGCCAGACGGCCACCATCCAAGTCGCGGCAATCGAGCCCGACGAATCCCTCTACGGCCTGTTCGATCTGTCGACTGGCTCCATAGAGACCGCATCCGAGTGCGACAGCAGTGATCCAGCGGCGGAGGTCTTGATGGTCAACGGACCTCGCAGCCCTCCCGGCTTCCCCCGCGACGACGGGATAGACGGTGGAGGCGACCCCGCTCAAGTCCATGAAGAATATCAGCCCGAGCCACTTAATTCCCTGCAAAGGGAAGAACTTCGCCACAGGAACATGGATGCTCTGCATACTCCCATCGCAGGAGAAACCCCCGAGGCTCGCGCCTTGGAGGAGGCACGTTTGGCCAACATGGCTGAACGCACTCGTCTGGAGAACCTCCAGCGAGCACTCGATGAGCGCGCGCGGCAGCGAGTACCCGACTCCAGTCGACGTCAACTCTTCCCGCAACCGACTCAGGTATATCGAACCCCGATTCAGAATTTAGCAGCTGCAGCCCGTATAGCAGAGTCTATCAAGCCCTCTTAGTCGGAGGCTGGCAGAGGCTTGATGCAGATCAGGGATTTTCTTTGAGCAGCTGGAGATCAGAATTCAACCGTGTCACAGTCACGCAACGGGATTCACAGTCGATCCATCGCTGCGAATACGGTTCAGTCGGCTCACTATCCAAAATTGCCTCCGCGGCGTGAAGGACGCGAGAGTCGACGGAACCAATATGTTGACCGATACGATCGTGATGATAGGCGTCGAGTGCCCACTCCTCCCCCGAGAGGTGGGTCCTACGCTCATCGGCAGCAAGATGACAGGCGCCAGATGAGTGTGGGGCGAAGGGCTCCGGTCGACCCCAAGAAACCAGGCTTTGACGCGCGATCCATCATCGTGCAAGGCCTGGTCGATCGGAACAGGGCTCATCGAGGTGGCCACGACAGAGATGCGCCCACTAGCAGCCGAGTACATGTTTCAGGTCCAGAATGTTTCAGCAGGGCTATCAGAGCCGCGGTGATTCCCCCCAACTTCAGGTTGGCGACTGGAGTAAGTAAGTTCACCGGTGAATCTAAGCCTGAAACTTAGCTTGAGGACTACCGAGTGGCAGTGCAGATTGGCGGAGGGAATGATGAAGTGGCTATGAAGCATTTACCGCTCATGTTGGAAGGTTCGGCCAGGGCGTGGTTGAATCAGTTAGCTCCAAGCAGCATTTACACTTGGGAAGATCTTTCCTGAGTGTTCATCAGGACTTTTGAGGGAACCTGCAAGCGACCAGCTGGATTGACAGAGCTCCAAGTCTGCGTGCAGAAGTCGAATGAGAGCTTAAGAGATTATATTCAGAGATGGATCACTTTGCATCATACCGTGGAGAACGTGTCTGATCATCAGGCAGTTTGTGCCTTCAAGGATGGTGTTAAGAACAGAGAGTTGAGTTTGAAGTTTGGTCGGACCGGAGATATGACCCTGAGTCGGATGATGGAAATTTCTACCAAGTATGCCAACGGCGAAGAAGAGGACCGACTCCGGAGCGGCAAGTACAAGCCGAGCCAGCCGGAGAAAGGAAACTCCAGTCGGAAGCAGAAGCGGAAGGCCGAACCAGCGGCTCCTGGGGAGGCTCTGGCCGTGACTCAGGGCAAGTTCAAGGGAAAACCCAAAGGATCCTGGAACCCTGAGAAGGTAAAGGATAAAGAAGGAAATGACGTGATGGATCTTCCGTGTCACATCCACATGAAGAAAGACGAAGAGGGTAATTTCATTTACCCAAAGCATACCACTCGCCAGTGCTGGCTCCTGATCCAACAGTTCCAAGGAAAACAGCCCAAGGACAAGGAAAAGGAGTCGGACAAAGCTGAAGACAAATAAGACAGTGACGGAGGATATCCTCATGTTAACTCCACTCTGATGATCTTTGCTGATGTGGAAAGTAAAAGCCGACTGAAGGTTATCAACCGTGAGGTGAACATGGTCGCCCCAGCGACGCCCAGTTATCTGAGATGGTCCCAAACTCCCATTACATTCGACCAATTCGATCACCCGACTCATATAGCCACCCCTGGGAGGCAAGCTTTGGTGGTCGACCCGGTCGTCAAAGGCACTCGACTAACGAAGGTGCTAATGGATGGTGGTAGTGGACTAAACTTATTATATGCGGAGACGCTGAAAGGAATGGGCATTCTGATGTCTCGACTGAGCACCAGCAACATGAGTTTTCATGGAGTTATACCTGGAAAGAAAGCTGAGTCACTCGGCCAAATAGCTCTGGACGTGGTGTTCGGTGACTCGAAGCATTTCCGCAAAGAGAAGCTGACGTTTGAAGTCGTGGATTTTCAGAGCGCTTACCACGCTATTTTGGGGAGACCAGCTTATGCACGGTTCATGGCTCGACCATGTTACGTGTACCTCAAACTGAAGATGCCCGGCCCCAAAGGAGTGATCACTATCACTGGTGATCGGAAAAAAGCAGAAGAGTGTTTCCAGAAAGGCTCGAAAATTGCCGACTCCCAGGTAACAACGGTCGAGTTGGAGGGATATAAGAAAAATGCAGATCCGAGTGATTTGTTGCGGGGCAAGAAGCCTGCCACAGAATCAGCATTTCAGTCATCCGGTGAGACGAAGCCCATTCATATTCACCCGACCGACCCCAATGCAGCTCCGACCCATATCTCCACAACACTCGACCCTAAATAGGAAGAAGCGCTCATCCAGTTCCTCCGTGAGAACTGGGACATCTTTGCATGGAAGCCTGCTGACATGCCGGGTGTTCCCAGGGGACTGGCTGAGCATCGCCTTAGAGTCGATTCAACAGCAAAACCTGTCAAAGAACATCTTCGACGGTCCGCCGTCCAGAAGAGAAAGGCCATTGGCGAGGAGGTGGCTCGACTGTTGGCAGCAGAGTTTATCCGAGAGATATACCACTCTGAGTGGCTCACCAATGTTGTCATGGTTCCCAAGAAGGACAAGTCACTCCGCATGTGCATTGATTTCAAACACATCAATCGGGCCTGCCTGAAAGATCATTTTCCTCTTCCTCGCATCGATCAAATTGTCGACTCGACCGCGGGATGTGAGAGATTGTCTTTTCTAGACGCCTATTCCGGGTACCATCAGATCTGTCTGTACGGACCCGATGAGATCAAAACAGCTTTCATCACTCCATTCGGGTGCTTCTGCTATGTCACCATGCCATTTGGCCTCAAGAATGCCGGAGCCACGTTCATGAGGATGATTCAAAAGTGTTTACTCACTCAAATCAGTCGGAACGTTGAAGCATACATGGATGATATTGTGGTCAAGTCGCGAAAGGGTTCCGACCTGTTGACTGACCTAGCTTAAACATTTTCCAATCTCAGGAGGTATGATATCAAGCTCAATCGGTCAAAGTGCACATTCGGAGTTCCAGGAGGAAAGTTACTTGGTTTTCTCGTTTCCGAACGAGGAATCGATGCTAACCCTAAAAAAGTTGGCACTATACTCCGAATGAAACACCCTGTGCGAGTGCACGACATCCAGAAACTTACTGGATGCTTGGCCGCGTTAATTCGATTCATCTCTCGCCTCGGTGAAAAGGCATTGCCTCTTTACCGACTAATGAAGAAGGCAGACAAGTTCGAGTGGACTCCAGAAGCTGATGCGGCGTTTGCCGAGCTAAAAGCTCTGCTCTCCACCCAGCCGGTGCTTGCTGCTCCAGTCAGCAAAGAGCCTCTGTTGCTTTATATTGCAGCCACAGGACAAGTCGTCAGTACAGTACTTACGGTCGAGCAGGAAGAAGAAGGGAAAGCCTTCAAAGTTCAGCGCCCAGTGTATTATCTCTCTGAAGTTTTGACTCCATCAAAGCAAAGATATCCTCATTATCAGAAACTTGTGTATGGGATCTACATGACCGCAAAGAAGGTTGCTCATTATTTCTCTGATCATTCCATTACAGTCGTCAGCGACGCTCCACTTTCAGAGATTCTGCACAACAGAGATGCAACTGGTCGAGTGGCAAAATGGGCGATTGAACTCCTTCCCCTTGATATCAAGTTCGAGGCAAAGAAAGCCATTAAGTCCCAAGCAATAGCAGATTTCCTTGCCGAGTGGATCGAACAGCAGCTGCCGACTCAAGTTCACTCGGAGCATTGGACCATGTTATTTGATGGCTCTAAGATGCTAAATGGTTCCGGTGCTGGGGTAGTTTTGGTTTCCCCCAGAGGAGATAAGCTCAGATATGTGCTCCAGATTCATTTTGATTCCTCCAACAATGAGCCAGAATATGAAGCCCTTTTGTATGGGTTGCGCATGGCCATTTTACTCGGCGTCCGTCGCCTTATGGTTTATGGCAACTTAGATTTGGTGGTCAACCAAGTGATGAAGGAGTGGGACGTTAGAAGTCCGACTATGACTGGATACTGTAATGCAGTGAGGAAGCTTGAAAAGAAGTTCGAAGGGTTAGAGCTCCATCATATACCCCGACTGAAAAATCAAGCGGCTGATGATTTGGCTAAAATAGGTTCCAAGAGAGAAGCCATTCCCAGTGATGTGTTCTTGGAGCATATCCATACTCCATCAGTCAAAGAAGATCCTTTTACCGAAGAAGCTCCGCAACCCAAGAGTGCCACGGATCCGACTGAGGTTGAAGTTCCAGCAGTGGTCGACCTGGTCATGGAGGCTTTGGTGATCACTCCCGATTGGACAATACCATATATCGCATATATCTTGAGAAAAGAGCTCCCGAAGGACGAGGAAGAGGCTCGACAGATCGTCTGCCGATCCAAAGCCTTTACTGTGATCAAGGGGCAGCTGTACAGGGAAAGCGCGATTGGAGTTGGTCAGAAGTGCATAACACCAGAAGAAGGTCAGATAATCCTTCATGACATCCACTCGGGGACCTGTGGCCATCATGCGTCCTCCCAGACCATCGTGGCCAAAGCATACCGAGCCGGATTTTACTGGCCAAGGGCGAATGAAATGGCAAAGGAGATAGTCGACAAGTGCCAAGGATGTCAGTTTTATTCCAACATGTCACACAAGTCTGCGTCAGTCCTGAAGACCATACCACTCGTCTGGCCATTCGCAGTATGGGGATTGGATATGGTTGGTCCCTTGAGGACAGGTCGAAGTGGTTTCACACATGTACTGGTAGCAGTCGACAAGTTCACCAAGTGGATTGAGGCTAAACCCATCAAGAACCTTGACGCCGGTACTGCTGTCAGCTTCATCAGAGAACTGATATTCAGATATGGAGTCCCACACAGCATCATCACTGACAAAGGATCAAACTTCGATTCAGAGGAATTCAGGGTGTTCTGCACATCTCAGGGCACACGAGTCGACTATGCTTCAGTCGCCCATCCCCAGTCGAATGGACAAGCGGAGCGGGCCAACGGCTTGATCCTCAAAGGGTTGAAACCCCGACTGATGCGTGACCTCAAGCATGCGGCTGGAGCATGGGTGGATGAACTTCCTTCGGTGCTTTGGGGTTTAAGGACCACGCCAAACCGGTCGACTGGAAGAACTCCATTCTTCTTGGTCTATGGAGCTGAAGCGGTCTTGCCGAGTGATCTGCTCCATAACGCACCTCGAGTCGAGCTCTACACCGAAGCTGAAGCAGAACAAGCGTGGCAGGATGCAGTCGACCTTTTAGAGGAAGAAAGGGAGATGTCTCTGATCCGATCGACCATCTATCAACAAGACTTGCGTCGCTTCCACGCCAAAAACGTGAAGAGTCGAGCCTTCCAGGAAGGGGATTTAGTTCTCCGAGTGGACCAGCAGAAACCCCACAAGCTTGCTCCTTCTTGGGAAGGACCCTTCATCGTCACCAAGGTTCTCCACAACAGAGCGTACCGTCTCTACAACATCAAGCACAACTTCGACGAGCCCCGAGCTTGGAACGCGGAGTTACTCCGCCCCTTTTACACTTAAGTATTCACTCAGATGAATTGTAATAAAAGTACTTCTATAGTTCATGTTTCGCAAGATAATAGTGTCATAATTTCCCCAATGATTTGTCACTTTTATTTGTTCAGTAAAATTCCCCCTAGTGGGTGGCTTAGCTGCAAATCCGTTTCGCCTAAGTTTGTAAAAAATCCTTACCGAGTGGTGAGCCGGCCTCCCACTCGGGGGTTTAGCTCCGAATCCGTTTCGCCTAAGTTTCAATAAAATCCTACCGAGTGGCGAGCCAGTCTCCCACTCGGGGGCTTAGCTGCAGTCCAAGTACTCGCCTAACTTTCAATAAAATCCTACCGAGTGGCGAGCCAGTATCCCACTCGGGGGCTTAGCTGCAGTCCAAGTACTCGCCTAAGTTTCAATAAAATCCTACCGAGTGGCGAGCCAGTCTCTCACTCGGGGGCTTAGCTGCAGTCTAAGTACTCACCTAAGTACAAATACAACATGCGCTCGCAAGGAAGACGAGGTGCAGGTCGACTGCTACCCTCTCCTCCGAGCTACGCCACAAGTACAACGTGCGCTAGCAAGGAGGACGAGGTACAGGTCGACTGCTACCCTCTCCTCCGAGCTACGCCACAAGTACAACATGCGCTCGCAAGGAAGATGAGGTGCAGGTCGACTGCTACCCTCTCCTCCGAGCTACGCCACAAGTACAATGTGCGCTCGCAAGGAAGACGAGGTGCAGGTCGACTACTACCCTCTCCTCCGAGCTACGCCACAAGTACAACGTGCGCTCTGCAAGGAGGACGAGGTGCAGGTCGACTGCTACTCTCTCCTCCGAGCTACGCCACAAGTACAATGCGTTCCGTAAAAAACCCTACCGAGTGGAGAGCAGACCTCCCACTCGGAGGCTTAGCTGCAGCCCAGCGCTCGCCTAAGTTTTTGAAAATCCT
>NC_057810.1:106043857-106078412 GCF_018294505.1 Triticum aestivum
AGCTGCAGCCCGATGCTCGCCTAAGTTTTGAAAATCCTAGCGAGTGGAGAGCAGACCTCCCACTCGGGGGCTTAGCTGCAGCCCAGTGCTCGCCTAAGTTTTGAAAATCCTACCGAGTGGAAAGCAGACCTCCCACTCGGGGGCTTAGCTGCAGCCCAGTGCTCGCCTAAGTTTTGAAAATCCTACCGAGTGGAGAGCAGACCTCCCACTCGGGGGCTTAGCTGCAGCCCAGTGCTCGCCTAAGTTTTGAGATCCTACCGAGTGGAGAGCAGACCTCTCACTCGGAAGCTTAGCTGCAGCCCAGTGCTCACCTAAGTTTTGAGATCCTACCGAGTGGAGAGCAGACCTCTCACTCGGAAGCTTAGCTGCAGCCCAAGTGCCTGCCTAAGTGTATTGGGGAACAAGTCGATTGCAATAAGCACCTCGCTTTAACCTGCAAGAGACACCTCAAACCAAATGCAAGCATATTTAAATGTCGAATCCAAGTTCGGATAAACACCTAATGGAACCGAAAGTGCTCAGGCGCTAGGCCTGTTAAGGTTTGTCGGTTACAAAAACCACTCGGCATACCGAGGCAAATTTAAAGTGTGGAGCTCAGAAGTTTTTTACCCCTCCTGCGGAGGGCTGGAAGGTGCAACGAACTCGTCAAGGTCGATTCCATCAGCAATCCGAGTGGCAGCGGCGATGAAAGTCTCCATGAAAGACCGGAAATCGTGCTTCTTGTTGTTAGCCACCCGAAGAGCCGCCAGCTTGTCCTCTCGTGCATCCTTGCAATGGACTCGGGCCAGAGATAGAGCAACGTCTGCACCACACCTGGCAGAAGACTTCATCCACTCCTGCACTCGACTTGGGACTGTGTTCAGTCGAGTCATCAAGGACTCGAGGTCATTCTGGAGTGTCTCCCTGGGCCAGAGTGTGGCGTCAATGCGAGAAGTGGCAACCTTTAGCCTGGCGAGGTAATCGACGACGGCAGCGACACGAGATTCGAGCCGGAGCACGTTCATGGCGACTTCATCCTTCACAGGAGAGTTGATGGGGTCCAGGTTTGGCTCTAGTCGACCGGTCTCCTCTTCAAAGTTCTGGCAAAACTCAGCAAGTACAACCACCGAGTCAAAACAACAGTCGAATGAAAAGATCACAGTTAAAATGTCTGTTTGGTGCAAAAGATTACCTTCAAGCATGAGGAATAGCTTCTTGGTGAGTCCGCCCAGATAAGCCTCCAGATCGTTCTTCTTCCCCACCAACTCACTGGCCTTGTCACTCAGGGCAATCTTGTCACTTTTCAGTCGACTGACCTCTTTGTTGGCAGCATCAAGAGCAGCTTTCAGATTGATGTTCTCTTCTTCAAGCTTGGTGACCGAAGCCAACTTCTCATCTGCAAGCTTGGTTTTCTCTAAAGCCGCCTTCTGCATTTCAGCCAACTCAAGGTCTTTCTTCTTCAGGACATCCTTCACTTTGCCTGCAAGGTTACAGCAAGGTCAGAATTTGAAACAAATGAGGGGCAAAGGCAGTCGTCGGAAGCCTCACCAAACATACCTTTAGCTTCCTCCTTCGCCTTCGTTAAATTCTCCTGGGCCAGCTTCAGATCAAGCCCCAGCTGGATGTGTTTGTTCTCCATCTCAGTATAACGAGCAGCAAGGTCGCAGGATTTCTACAAAGAATCAGTCGACAAAATGTCAAAGATAATTCACTTCCGAGTGACTAAGGAAAAATCATACGTTTCTAAGACTACAGCCGAATACAAACATTCGACCGTAGTCTTGGGGACTACACCCAGTGGGTGCACTCAGCGTGCCCCCACTAGTTCTATCAAGTTAGAGTCGACCGGTCGACCAACGAAAAAAAACAGGACGTGTTCTTCAGACTGTAGTCAATTGCCAGCAGTCGACCACAGTCTCGAGGACTACACCCAGTGGGTGCACTCAGCGTGCCCCCACCGGTCCATAAATCCATTTCGACCTAATCGAATGAAGGAAAAATTTAAGATATAAAGACTATGGTCGACTGCCAGCAGTCCACCATAGCCTTGGGGACTACACCCAGTGGGTGCACTCAGCGTGCCCCCACTAGTTCGGAATTTCAATCAACACACCCAGTGGGTGTAGGACAATCACTAAGAATTTCAGGAAGAAGAATTTTCAGATATCATATCCTAACAGAACAGGCGGTGACCGACTGACCTGAACATTACTCTGAAGAGCTGAACTGGCATCATAAGCTGCCTGGCTGGCTTCTCGTATGGCCTTCACTTGCTCCATCATGACTCCCGCCTGGCGTATTGCTTCTTTCGCAGCACTGGCTTGGTCCTCCGGGACGTAGTGGGTCGAGAACAGTGAAGGCTGTCCAGCACTTGACGACGGGGAGCGAGCACTCGTCAATGGCACTGCAAAGGAGACGGTGGGCCGAGTGACGTGCTCTCCCTCCGTGATTAGTGTTTCGGGTGCTGGCACGTCTTGAGTCGCCTTGCCGGCAAACGTTTTTCTGTTCCTCCTCTGCCACAATGGTTCCTCATCGTCATCGTCAGGAAGGGTAATAATGACATTGGGTGGAGCTACAGAAAAGAATCAAAATTAGAGACACCGAGCTGATCGACTAAAGATTGAACTGTAAAGGTCATACTAGGTTTAGAAGTAGCAGCGTCTTCCATCTCATGATCTTCAGCCCTGGCCGAAGTATCAGAAGTAGCAGCACTGCAACTGCAGAAGTCAGTCGGTTGATTCATCAAGTTGACCAAGAATAAATTCATGTGGAACAAGAAGACTCAGAAAGCAACATTACCCTGAGATAGTGGGAATCGCCATCTTCATCTTCGGCAAGACCTTCGACGGCGCCACTCGAGATTGCTTTGGAGCTTTCTCAGTGGCACCGGAGAAGTGGTTCGAGGGTGCTTGGTCGACTGAGCGACAGTTGCGACCCCCTTACCACGCTCGGTCGCAGGGTCATGGACGAGCTTCGAGCGTATTTCCGAGCGAGGTGGTGCAACTTCCTCCTCCTCCTCTTCTTCCTCCTCAGAGTCATCACCTTCATCATCATCAGCAGCATCCGAATCCCACTCCTCCTGGCTTTCGCCCCCACTTCCTTCCTCCTCCTCAGTCGGCATCTGTGCTCCATTGGGCATCGAGTATAGTTCAGTGGTGGCCTGACAGACAACAAAACAAAGATCAATCGACCAATTTGCAGCAGAAGCAGAATGAGTATAGCAAGATTACAATTGAAGGTAAAGTGGGCATACCATGTCCGTAGTGTAGGAATGGTCGAGTGGTGGGATCCTCCTGGCTCCTCGAGGGTTGTCCTTATTCCCTGTGATCGCGGCCATCCACCTCTCCAGTGTGGCGTCGTCGACTGCCTCTGGGTGGACCCGAGTTTCATCCTCGGTTCCACAGTACAGCCACATTGGGTGGCCTCTATACTGAAGTGGCTGGATGCGCCGCCTAAGGAAGACCTCCAGAAGGTCCATGCCTGTCACTCCTTCCCGAACTAGCTGGACTACACGCTCCATCAGCATTTTTACTTAGGCTTTCTCCTCAGGGAGCACCTTCAGAGAAGAGGGCTTGTTCACTCGGTCCATGGAAAACGGAGGGAGACCAGTCGACTGCCCCGGCGTCGACTCGTCTTGGTAGTAGAACCAAGTCGACTGCCATCCTCTGACCGACTCTGGGAGGGTCATGGCCGGAAAAGTGCTCTTGCTCCTCATCTGAATCCCAAGACCCCCGCACATCTGAATAACCTTAGTCCTATCATCATCCGGACTCACCTTTTTCACTGTCTGTGAGCGACAAGTGAATATGTGCTTAAAGAGACCCCAGTGTGGTCGACAACCCAGGAAATTCTCGCACATGGACACAAAGGCAGCAAGGTAGGCATTGGAATTTGGGTTGAAATGGTGGAGTTGCGCCCCAAAGAAATTCAAGAACCCACGGAAGAAAACACTCGGAGGCAGGGAGAACCCACGGTCTACGTGAGTAGCCAGAAGAACGCACTCACCCTCCTGCGGCTGCGGGTGCCACTCGTTCCCCGGGAGCCTCGCAGCCCCGTGAGGGATCAAGCCCTCATTGGCCATCTCAGTGAGATCCGTCTCGGTGATGGTCGATCGGATCCAATCCCCTTGGACCCAACCATGCGGCAAGCGGGACCTTGATGAGGATCCGCCCCGACTGGTCGCTCTCCCTTACGCCTTCCCCGTCGCCATCGCTTTCTTCGCGCGCTCCAGAGCTGCCATCTTCTCCTTCACCATTGTTGCCGGTGAAGTGCACGAGGAGTGGATGGGCGGATGCGAGAGCAGGTGCTGCGGGCGGAGATGGAGAGGGCAGAAGGAGAAATGGGGAGGTACTGTTCAAAAAACCCTCGCCCGGCGCATTTTATAAGGACACTTCCGAGTGGATGAAAAGTGGGCCTGGGCGATCCTATCACATCCCGAAACAGTCGCGCACGCATGATACGTGGCGAAAAAGGCGGCGCGGAAATCGAGGCGTCTATGTCCTATCACGTCCGAGCGCCGCGGTCCGCCCCGCTTCGCGCGCTTCCCAAAATTCGTATCCCACAAAATCCGCTAACAGCAGATCAATCTGCAAGACGATGGATTTCCTGCGATTCGTCGCTCGGAAGTTTATTAAGTGCAAAAGTTCACTCGACATAAGAAAGGAATGGATCAAGGCGACTGAGATAAAAGTTGCTGTCATCAACAAAAGGTTATTGGTCCAAGATGAGACATGTTCAGAACACAAAAGTAGGTCGGAAATATTATCAACTCCTTCCTCACTCAAACCTCGATCCATTCGGGGGCTAATGATGAAGTCATGCACCTAGGGTAGGGTCACAGACCTTTCTTAAGTACCCTTCCCAAGGACACCCTCAGAAGAAACTGCCTTCCAGTCGACCAAGAGAGACTTCACTCGACGGACTCGAAGGACTCGACCATGAAGACTCACTCGACCACCAGGAGATCAAGAACCACTCTGCATCCAAACGGTCTATAATTAAGTAGTCTTTATGGCATTTAGGACACTTTATGTAAGGCGTTACCAGTAACGCCTAGTCTTAATGTACTTTAAACCCTGCATAACTGAGGGCCGGAGGGATCTGGCAGACACTATATAAGCCACCCCCCTCCTCAGTGTAAAGGGTTCGCGCCCCTGTAATCCATACACACATAATCCAGTCGACCGCCTCCGGGCCCCGAGACGTAGGGCTATTACTTCCTCCGAGAAGGGCCTGAACTCGTACATCCAGTGTCTTCACAACTGCTCCATAGCTAGGATCTTGCCTCTCCATACCTACCCCCCATTCTACTGTCAGACTTAGAACCACGACAGGTCATACCTAATAGTTATATCCCCAACAGTGCTCATGAAAAAATCATGCACACTTTGCCAAATCACACTAGTGCCCAACCAAGTTGCACACAACAATTCATAGTCCTTGTTCGAGTATGACAAACCCCTCTACTTTACGGCCACATCAGGCACAATAGGCTGTTGGGTGTCCATCATGGTCGTGTCTTGCTCCACTTAAGGCGAGTAGTGGTCATCGACTTGTCCGTCCTCGTGCTCGCCGCCATTATAGATTGTGTTCATAATCTCCTCTTTAGTGACCCTCGTCGAGTTTCGGGGAGGCAATCAACCAAACAATGACTGGCTACTGCCTAATGGGGGCTCCTCGGACTGAAACTGCAATCAGATGAGTGTGGACAACTCAATGAACATATAGCCGTTGTTGAGGTCGACGGTGTATGGTGGAGGCTTGCCGGAGGTGAAGGAGGCGGCGGCAGTTGGTGATTGTTGCGTGCCACCTAGACCGTATCGATGAGCAACGAAGTAGGGTGGCTATTGCCTAGGCGGCAGGGACACGACGGGCCGCTGTTGATGAGGATCTCTGGCTTGAGTGTCCGCTAGCGCCTTCTTCTTCACTGGCACCAACACATGAAGGACGGGCTCTAGGTATGGCATGACGATGAACCTTGTAAGGGTTGCGACAATTCCATCATGGTGGCACACACGATGGAACTGGTGGTGGCGGCGGTAACTGAGGCGGAGACGGCGAGCTTTCGCGTGAGAAATGGCAGGACTGTGACGACGCGCATGCTGGGGGTTTTAGGTGGGACATGGGTGTCGAACTATGACATAGGGACGTCCGAACTCCCTAGATCTCCCCTAGTTTTGGGCCGGGCTATGGGATTTCAAGAGTCCAGACCATCCAATTTGGTGATCCACATTGGATGGCTCAAAGTGTCTAAAGGATCCATTTCAGTCCAAAAGATTGCAGGCGTTTTGGTGACCCACTTTGAACTTTGGAGGTGCTCTTATCAGACCAACATCCGCAACACTAAACCTGATCATGGGTTGCCCGACTAGAAAAACGAGGACCTCGCGAGGCCCTGGCTTCGTTTTGCAGCCCTAACGAATATTTGGGCCAAGTTCGGGTTTCCCTATTTCAACTTCTTGGTATGGCTTTCAGGCTTCAAAACAGTCTTACACATGCACTAATAGAAAAACATCATTCAGGTCAGGCTTTCGGGCTTCCATTCAAGCCAAGGTCAGGCATGAGGAAACACATATTCATGCTTCGGTACGGGCTCATGCCTAGGAATTTCACTTTGGGATTTGTGAAGCCCGGCCTGAAACCCGAGGTATGATCAGGTTTAGAGCATCTCTAGCCGTGCCCCCAACAGGCCCCCAGGGCGACTTTTTTCGCGCCGACACCCAAAAAACCCCCAGTCGCGCCCCAAGATGTCGAAATCCGCCGGCTTGGCCCTTTTTTAGCCTGGCGACCCCGGGCCGAACCCAGCACGCTGGGGGCACCCGGGGGCTCCGGCGAAAGGAAAAAAACACACATGGGCCACACTGTCAGGCGAAAAGTCAAGGTAATCGTCCAGATTCGCCCCCCACGCGCGAGCGCTCGGCCACCACCCTTCCAATCCCGGCGCCGCCCGCCGCCCAGCACCGCTAGATATGCCATTCCCTGCGCGAAAAAGATAGAAGGTTTCGCCGCGGCAACCTCTCCACCATCTTCCGGGCAAGTTTTTTGGTGCTCCGACCACGCAGGGCGGTATACCGGCGGCTGTGCGCCCACCACGCCCGCCAAGTGTTCGGTGGTTTGCCTGCTCGGCGATGTACTCGGACGACGAGGAGGCATTCACAGCGTTGCTGGAGGAGGAAGCCGATGCCGACGTGCACGAGGAGAAGCATCTCATGGTCCTCGCCGCCCTCGCCGGCCTGCTAGCAAGCAGTGAAAAGCCGTGGCGAGGTGGCTCGGCGCCGGGGCGGCTAAAAGGCAAAGAACCGGCATCGTCTAGAAGGCTATTTCATGTTCTACTCCGACTACTTCGCCGACGCTCCATTGCATGGCGACAAAGTTTTTTGGCACTGGTATTGGATGAGCCGAAAGCTTTTCCTCAGGATTGTGATATCCATCCGGGAGTTCGGCAGCTACATCAAGTGCAAGAAGGATTGCACCGGCACACTTGGATTCACCTCAATCCAGAAGTGCATGACAGCTATGAGGATGCTTGCATACAGAGCTTCCAGTGATTCACTCGATGACTATGGGCGCATGGCCGAGTCCACGACCATTGAGTGTTTGTACAAGTTCTACAGGGCAATGGTGGCAGTGTTTGGACAGCAATACTTGTGATCACCCAATGCTGAAGACACTGCTCGGATCCTAGCACAGAATGTAGCAAGAGGATTTCCTGGGATGCTTGGAAGCATCGACTGCATGCATTAGAAATGGAAGAACTGTCCATTTTCTTGGCAGGGGATGTACAAAGGCGCCAAAGGCGGTTGCAGTGGTACTTGAGGCAGTGGCCACACACGACCTCTGGATTTGGCACTCCTTCTTTGGTATTCCAGGAACTCACAATGACATCAACGTGCTACAGTGCTCCCCCGTCTTTGCCAAGCTTGTTGAAGGTCATTCTCCTCCAGTGAACTTCGAGGTCAATGGGCGGCACTACAGCAAGGGGTACTACCTAGATGATGACATCTATCCGTGGTGGTCTACATTTGTGAAGACTATCTCAAACTCTGTGTCAGGAGGCAAGAACTCCCACTTTGCGAAGGTTCATGAGGCTTGCAGGAAGGATGTCGAGCGGGCATTTGGTGTGCTCCAATCTCGATTTGCTGTTGTCCGGTACCCTGCTCAGACCTGGTCGAAAGATCAAATGTGGGAGATCATGACTTGCTGTGTCATCTTGCACAACATGATCATTGAGAGCGAGCAGGAAGACCACTATTTGACACTGAACCATATTACAGGCAGGTTCCTCTTGCGCAAGTTGATCACCAGCTACCGGCAACCTGGACTGCCTTCCTCAATATGCGTCAGGAGATCCGAGACCCACAGGTGCATCAACAACTGCAGCATGATCTGGTGGAGCACCTATGAAGGTTCAAGGGCAACGCCTAGCTGGACGTGTGATGAAATATGAGTTTTTATTTGTTGAACTATGTAATTTGTATTGAATTATTTGTTGTTGAACTATTTGATTTCTATTGATTTTCTGTGATGAACTATGTGATAAAAAAATTATTTTTGTTGAATTTGGGCCGAACCATGGCAAATATGGACCGATTTGTGCCGATATCGGGCCGATTTTTCGCCGAAACTGGGCCAAAGAGCGGGGTCATTTGCGGAAAAATGGACCGATATCGGCACCTGGGGGCGGCGGCTGGGAACCCAATCGCCCCAGCGTCGATTTTAGCACCGGCTCACCCCCATGCGGCGATTTTCAAGCCTCTTTGGAGGGGCCAATGGCTGGAGATGCTCTTAGGCATCACCTTGGAAACCTCTAAAAAAGAAAAAGAAAAGCCACCTTGGAAAGACTAGCCTCAAATAAAATAAAATTTACCAGCTTGGAAAGACAGGTGCCAAACCGGGGAGCGCACACCTGGTCCGGTCGAGCGCGCCCAAACATACACGGGCACCTCCTCCATTCTATCTTCTCGAGGTGCCCACGCCCCTCCTCCTCGACCACCCAATCCGGTTCGCACCGCCTCTCGCCGTCGCCATGTCCGTCGCCGTGGCGGCCGCCTCCTCCTCCCTCCCCTCTCGCTACGCACTGGGCCACGCCAACTCGCACCGCCCCCTGCGCTTCGTCTCTTCCCCGCCGCAGCCGTGCGCCTCCCCAGCGTCGCTCCTCCGGCGGCGGCGGGCGGCGGCGCCCACCACCTTCTGCTCCGCGCCGTCGCTCGGCCGCGTCGGCTGGCCGCGCCGCGAGGGGAGCGCCTGGCTGCTCTCCTTCAGCGCCGAGGCCGATGCCTCCCCGTCTGACGCCGAGGGGGCCGGGGACCCCTCGGAGGCGGTCTCCGCGCTGCTCCCGCTCGTCGTCGTCGCCACGGCCGTCGCCGCCCTCGGCAACCCTGCCACCTTCTCCTGGTGAGCCAAGCGTCCGCTGGACGCTTCAAGAAGATTCTTGGCTTGGAATTTTGCACAGCTAGCAGCACATGGTCATTGATTGATTTGATTATTGTAAGTCCTTTTGCAGGGTCTCCAAGGAGCTGTACGCACCTGCGCTCGGAGGCATCATGCTCTCCATTGGCATCAAACTATCCTTCGACGACTTCGCTCTGGCCTTCAAGAGGTATATTTTTCACTCTTCTACGGCTTCACCCAAGATCATAGAGCAAATGTGAAACCATTTTTTGTCTGGTCGTGTGTTGTGTTCCCAAATCCAGGCCAGTGCCGCTGTCGATTGGTTACATGGCCCAGTACATGCTCAAGCCGCTGCTGGGAGTGCTGATCGCAAGGGTGTTCCGGATGCCATCCGCCTTCTTCGCTGGTTTCATGCTTACATGCTGCGTCTCGGGCGCGCAGCTTTCGAGCTATGCCAGCTTCCTGGGGAAAGGAGATGTTGCGTTGAGTATTCTGCTCACGACCTACTCCACCATATCTTCGGTGATTGTGACACCTATTCTCACTGGTTTGTTGATTGGTTCAGTGGTTCCGGTTAATGGAATTGCAATGGCGAAATCGATTCTCCAGGTAATGGAATCGTTCCAGTTCCAGGTGGTTTCTTGCTAACTAACAAGGTCATTCTTTGATTTTACTCTGATTTCTGATTTTTTTTTCCAGGTGGTTCTTCTGCCTGTGACAGTAGGTCTCCTTCTGAATACCTATGCAAAACCAGTGGTTAACGTCATACAACCAGTGATGCCATTTGTTGCTATGGTGTGCACATCACTCTGTATTGGGAGCCCTCTTGCTATAAATAGGACCATGCTCCTCTCATCACAAGGATTCATGTTACTTCTCCCCATAGTGACTTTCCACATTGCGGCTTTTGTTGTCGGTTACTGGGTTTCCAAGTTGCCTCAGTTGAGGTAATCATTAAATGCCGTGATTACATTTATATTCATTTGTAATGTTCCTCTTGCATAGTTGATTTTTTGCCCATGATTTTGCTAAAGCACGATTCAATCTTATGTGCAATATTGATGGAACTGAGTCATCTCTTTTCTTTGATGCTACTTTCTGTTACGTCTGCAGAAGTCCTATATGCCGATCATATTTACCTTCTAACAGGAAATGAAATTTTGCCTCTAGAGAAATCTTGACCAATTTCACTAAATAATTAAATTCTGTTATTTAAATTTTTTGTTAGTCACACATAGTTTCAGTAAAGTAGTTCCTTTTGAAAACAATATGGTGAAATTCATGCTGTAAAAAATGGTGAAATGTGTTAGACGTATCATATTTCATATTATGTTTATATTCCAGTGGCAAGTCGTCTGGCTCCATATTGTATATTTTACCTGAATTATTCCATTAAACTAACCTATTAGAAAAGCGTATTTTTCTATTCACATTTGTCATGACCACTAATTTCCAAAACTGAAACTTAATTCAATCTAGTAACCATCATGATAAATGGCCTGTTATTTGCAGCATTTGGTACCTTCGTCCTGTGTCTTGAAAAGTGAACTAGTATCACATCATCATTAATGGCTTCTGTTACAGCCAGCAATCTTTTTTTCGCATAAAACTATGCTTCTGAAGTTCCTTGATGCTGTTTGGCTAATTTTCTTATTGCACTTATGTGTAGGCAAGAAGAGCCTGTTTGTAGGACTATTTCAGTGTGTACTGGAATGCAGAGCTCCACCCTAGCCGGACTTCTTGCTACGCAATTTCTTGGAATCAGCCAGGCAGTTCCTGCAGCATGTTCTGTTGTTGTCATGGCAATATTTGGTTTGACCCTTGCATCGTACTGGGGAAGTGGCATGCGAATAAGAGACATTCCTTCAAGATTCTTCCCACAAGCTTCCGCTGATGCAAGATCGTGAGAGGCTGGATTTATAGCATTGAAATTTTTTCAAGGGCTCCCAGCTTGAGAAACTCTGCTGCCGTTTGGGGACGCAGTTACAGGGATGATGTCCTGCGCCTCATCCAGCAATCAGGCATGCCATAGTAGCTACAAAAGGCAGCACTACAAACCGCAGATTGTGCAAGATAAGCAGCGGCTGAGGATAACCTCGCCACAGAAACAACCTGCATGGCTGCATATGACGGAAGGATAATGAGATGCCAGTCATTTATCAGTTATCATACCATGTGCAGTAGGCTCCATTAATTAATTAGTGGCGCCTCCTTAGCCATTTTTTGTAGATACTAGATAGTAGACACGTTCATGATCCCTATGTACCACTAAGCATATGCATGTGCAATGCCAAAATCAGCGAAGCAATTCTTCCCAAGATGAACCCCATGAATTTATGTACCCTTACCAAGTCCTTGTTTTTGCGTAATATCCTTTCAAATTCAGTCCTTCTATGTCGCAAACGTGCTTAATCTAATTTTCACTCTTCGGCAAAGCTGAATGTTGAATTCAAGACTATTAGTTGGACAAAATAGAGTTTAGTATACAATCCCCCTTTGTGGAACAGAAAGATGAAGACAGGCTTTTCGTTTGTGTTGTTCTCAAAATATCTGTTGTCGCCAATGGTTTGATATTTCTGTAACAAACAAGTGATGAAGTGAGACAAGAGGACTTGACTTGTCCTGTAGTTTATCTGTCACTCTGATGGTCCTGGCATAAGCTGTGGACGTAACGGTTTGGGGATGCCACGGGCATAGCTCCCAACTAGGCAACTACAAATGATGACAAAGAAAGGAGAGAAGAAAAATCACACTCTACATCAGTCGTTTAATGAGTATCTCTTCTCCTGTCTATTTCACTTTTGTTTTAAGTTGGCCAGAGAGGTCCATTGCTTCGTTTTGTCGCTGAATGTAAGCCCGCGTGGGCGCTGAAAGGAATGTCGACGATAAGTAAGTCAAATTGTCCTAGCATGGGTACTGTCAACATCGTGTCGTTGGAAAAGACTTTCCATATGAACAAAGTTTAGTAAAATGAAGCCATCCATAGCTCTCAACAGCGATTTTAGATTCTCATCTCATATTTCCTGCGTAGTTTAGGGGATGGGGACCAAATGCGCCCGCCCCGTTTCGCTCGCTCAGATATGGGCTAGCCATATTAGGGAATACACTGCCTTTCCCCCACCGGTTCTAGAACCTTCCCTGAATCGGTTTTACTTTTTTATGTGTTTTTCTTTTTGTTTTAAAATTCAAAATAAATTTGAAATCCAGGAAAAAATTGAAATCTATAATTTTTTGAATTCATGAACATCTTTTAATGGGTGAACCTTTTTCAAAATATGAGAATAACTTTTGAAACCCGCAAACATTTTTTTGAATCGACGAACAATTTTTGAAATTCACGAACATTTTTCTTGATGCCCGAGATCGCTATATGGTGTGCACACTGGGCCACTACTGGCAGCCACCAAAAAAAATATACTTGGTAGGCATTCATAATTTCATATTACATACTCATATGGACGCGGTTAAACTGAGCTCGAGCTCATGTGAGCTTGGGTGAACAGTAACATAAATAAAAAAGCAATTCAAAATTTATGATTCATTTTGTAGCAAACATTGATAAAAAAATTTCATTGCTTGCAAAGTTACATTGCAAAATGACACTTTTTCATATTTATTTTCATTTTTTTATTTACTATTCAATCAAGCTCACATGAACACGAGCTCAGTAAAACACTTTCCATAATCATAAGCACTTCTTTTGTCCCATGCAATGAGTTTTTAAATACAGCCTCACAGAAACCTCCCAATCCATTTATGAGTTACTTTTGCTCCTCTACTAGGCGGTATGCAGGGATCACGAGGCAGATGTGCGCCAGTGATAACGGGCTACCTATCGCCCTGGATCCAAACTTTATTGACGAACTACATATGAATATGATAAATATGCCACAACTCTCTGGAGCGCTTTACAGTCTCGGTCTAGATCTTGTGGAGGCACATGTTCGTGCATTAATAAATATACATACTATAGTACAATTGGTATGGAACAACACACTATATAATCAAACTCTTTTGGTGCCTGGCTTCCCATTTTTTTGTAGGTTCCTATACTGATACAATGTTAGCTCAAAACATGAGTAGAATCCCTAAAAGAACAGTTTTAACCTCAGACTTAGGCTTAAGAGGCATTGGGAATGTTAAAACGAGAAAGGGATCCCTTTCAAGTATCCAAGCCACCCACCCGACTATGCTTCCTGCAGGATATGTCCCTCCCTTTCCCCATCTGACGCGCCTCCACCGTAAGCACAACAGTAAAGCTAGGATACATGTTACGTTGCAACAATCATGGCCTACAGCGGCATTCGTTTGCTCTTGTAATTACTTTATAGTTATTAGAGAGTATGCCTGCAGTATAACGGAGGACCGTGGTTATTTGTGAGCAGTAGGGTTTTTGTGTAGGAGTGGATGCTTGCTTGGTTTTATTTTCTCTTTCTTCCTCCTTTTGTGGTCCGGTGCTTCTCAAGAGGCATTGGGAATGTCAAACGAGAAAGGAATCCCTTTCAAGTATCCAAGCCACCCACCGAATCATGCTTCCTGCAGGATGTGTCCCTCCCTTTCCTCATCCGACGAGCCTCCCCCGTAAGCACAACAGTAAAGCTAGGATACATGTTACATTGCAGCACTCGTGGCATACACCGGCATTTCGTGCAGCTTGCTCTTGTAGTTACTTTATAGTTATTAGAGAGTGTGTCTGCAGAAGAGCTGATGACCGTGATTATTTGTGAGCAGTAGGGTTTTTGTGTAGGAGTGGATGCTTGCTTGGTTTTCTTTTCTTTTTCTTCCTCCTTTTCTGGTCCCGTGCTTCTCACTCGGGTACAAGCTTTTCTACTATACTCTCTTCTTATATAAAGCAATGGTACACAATTTGCATATTCTCAAGAAAACAAATTAGACAGCGTGACTATGAGATACATGTTTGGCCCTTGATCAAGATTGTTACTTTGATATGTTTCTACGATCAAGAACAGATTTTGAAAAGATCCAGAAACCACTATTTTTCATGTATTAGTAGGTACAACACGTAGAGGGTAACCCAAGGGAGGAAAATTAATCAAAGTGAAAAACACGTTGGGGTTCCCACTACATTGTCTTTACTCTTGAGAGCCACTGCACCAGCCAGCACCACTTACTCGCGGTGTCTATAATGAGATCAATAATCTTTTGAAGCTCCACGCGACTGTCATGGAAGAAGGGACGGTTCCTTTCAAACCAAATTTGTTGGCATTATGGTATACCGCAAGTGATTGCTCATGTAATTTTATTTTTCTATGTTGTAATGATGAGCAATAGCGCATTATGATTATCCATACATTAAATATTGTGATTATCCATGTTCTTTGTAATTTATCATTTCAAGGTCGCACATGTAGAAGGGTGTGTCTTAGTCAGTAAGATGGACTGATGATGTGATGATGTCAATGCAGCGCACGGTCACCCCAGCCAAGCCTTCACTCCAGAGATACTTTCCTGAACTAGTAGTAGCGAAGAGTAGAGACACAGAGTATTTAACAAAAAAAAAAACCCAGCCCTAGTAAGAAAGCACCACTCTACAAAAATTAGCAAGAACATACGGAAATTTTCTAAATCCATGGCAAAAAAATTACCAAATGAAGATTAGACACATTTAAACCTGTTTATGATAGGGTTGGCCCACGCATCAGGATTGATGTGGCACCTTAACTCAACACCGTCTATTTGATCGGCAAGTTAGACGTCATGACATATAGGACCCACATGTCAGTCTTAAAAAAATTAACCAAGTCTCCTCCTTCCTCCGGCCTGTCTACTGCATCATCCTCGACTATGGCAAGCAGCCACTGCCGCCGGCTGAAGGCAAGGTCAAAAGCTCGGAGCGGCGCTCGCGGCAGCCAGCTAGCCAAGCTAGCACACAACCTGCTGGATGCATCCAGCTACTTGTGTGCTAGCTTGGAACTGCGGTGTGGCGGCTTTGCTCGCGCATGAGGAGCGCTCGGGCCAGGCAGCTAGCCCGCGAGCAGCTTGCTCGTGCGTGAGCCGCGCTTGGGCCAGCCAGCCAGCCCGGGCGGAGGCCAGGTGGCTTGCTCGCCCATCACTGGCGCCAGCGTCGACCACGCATACGAAAATTTTCAAGAAAAATGCTTGGATACGAAAGAAGAGGATTGCTACTTACATGTGGATCCCATCTGTCATAACAGTCAACACAACGATCAAACAAACGGCGTTGACTTAAGGTGCCTTGTCAGCCCTGACGCGTGGGCCAACCCTGTCTTAAACGAATTTAAACGAGTCAAATCGGCATTTGTAGTATTTTGCCAAGGATTATGAAATTTCGTTATGTTTATGCTAACTTTTGTAGAGTGATAGTTTCTTGCTATGACTGATTGGAATGTGGTAGTTTTTTGTTAAATATTCTAGAAACACATGTCTGATCCAAAGAAGCCACGTGGAAGACCAGAGTAGCATGTTAAATACTCTAGAAACACATGTTTAATCCAAAGAAGCCTCTTCTGTTACAACACATACAGAAGTGGTGAGCAGCACGTTAATGTCCTCGTAATAGTTGCTTATGATGACCAACTTTTTTTCCTCGTTTCTGAATTTTTTTTCCCGTGTTGCCGAAGAATAGGTACTTGTAAACTCTCGGTAATTTCTATTTTCCGAAAACTATTCAAATGACTTTTGAACAGGGAGTCGATCATGCGACAACCAACTGGTAGAGACCTGTCACTACCACCAAGCCATCGAGTTTATTCTGATGAACTTGGCATGCATGACTTGTTTGGCACTATCTTTACATTTAAATCCAAATCCGTTCACAGAAAAATCGAAAGGTAGCAAAAAATTCGGGCTTGGCTGTGCTGGCTAGCTAGCCCGTCACCGGTTTGTAGGCGGAGCAGGAGGTGGGGATCTAGATCGGTATAATTTCCTGGTCGGTTCCGGCCGGACACGACGACAACAAAGCCCGCGGGTGCCGATATTCTTCTTGGAGATGTCGTTTGGGTCTGCCCTACCTCTTCCCACATCATTGCTTCTCGGGTGAAAACCTTAAGTGCGGTGTGGGCGGTGATGGCGCTCAAGGCGTCATGTCCTTCTTGAAGGCGCCACCATGAGAGCTTTGTGCTGGTGGACACGGTTTGGGTTTGTTCGTAGGTGCAGATGACACGCCTCTCTTCCTCCAGGGGGCATCTGTTCCGGGCAAAACCCTACATCTGAGTCTCCAGGATCGGATGATGACAAAGACTATGGTGCTGTTGTCCCTCCTGAGGGCATTGTTTTGGAGCAAAAGTTCACTGGAAGGGCCAACAGGTGGAGCTTTGTTGCACCAACCGCATTGAAGACGGCGGGTCTCGGCGGCATGGAGCATTGGAGTCTTGGCATTGAACGCCGTATGATGGACGTGCAGGCTGGTGGCGTTGTCTGGCATCGTGGCGACGATAGATGGGCCCGACAAGGTCTATACAATGATCCCTTCTGAAGGTGGGACGACGAAAGATGGCGATGGCTAGCTGATCTTAGATTGTGCGCATGTGGTGCGCGTTATGGGACGCCTAGACCGGTTGGTGCTCTTAGCTTGTCTGGCAGGCGGCTTGTCGAGGCCACCGGATTAGATGATGTCCGTTGATGCAGGCACATCTTTATACTTGTAGGTGCAATGACTTTGTTCGTCTTGAAGATGGCTTTCGATTGATTTTTATATTTATTTTGTCAAACTCTGTTAAATAATTTAATAAAGATGGGCATGCATCATTTTGAATAGTATCACTATATATATATACGCCATAAATTTCTGGAGGGCTCTAAAGTCTCAATCTATATGTCGTGGAGGTAGTAGGCACATGTCCGTGAGTTAACAAATTGACATACTATGGGACCATTGGTATGGAACAACAAACGACTATATAATCAAACTCTTTTGGTGCCTGGCTTCCCATTTTTTATAGGTTCCTAAACTGGTACAATGTTAGCATAAAATATGAGTAGAATCTCTAAAAGAACAGTTTTAGACTTGGGCTCAAGAGGCATTGGGAATGTCAAAACTAGAGACGGAACCCCTTCACGAATGCAAGCCATCCACCTGACCATGCTTCCTGCAGGATGTGTCGCTCAGCGTGCTCATCTGACGCGCCTCCACCGTAGGCACAACAGTGAAACTAGAATTTGTGGTACACAATAGGACTCAGAGCCTACACGATGTTTGCAATCATCTTCCTCTTGTAGTTACTTCATAATTATTAGAGAGGGTGAATGTACGGGATAGATGTTTGGCCCTTGATCAACATTGTTACTTTGCTATGTTCCTTCGAGATTAAGAGCTAATTTTCAAAAGATATATCAACTGCTATTTTTCATCAATTAGTACGTACAACACTTGGGGTATCCGGAGGGAGGAAAGATTAATCAAAGTGGAAAACACGTTGGTGTTCCCACTACATTGTCCTGAGAGGCGCTGCACCGGCCAACACCACTCGCTCACCATGTCTATAGTGAGATTCACAATCTTTTGAAGCTTCATGCGACTGTCATGGAAGAAGGGACGGTTCCTCGCAATCTCAACCAAATTTGCACCACTAGTGACTGCCCATGTAATTTTATTTTCTATATTGCAATGATGTCCGAGGTTGCAGTGATGAGTGGTGGCGCATTATGATTATTTACTCATCAGACATTATGATTATCCATGCTGGGATTTTTTTGTATTTTTATTATTTCAAGGTTGCACATGTAAAAAGGTATGTCCCGATCAGTAATATGGACTATTGATGTGATTATGGCAATGCACCACACGATCACCACAGCCAAGCCTTGATTGGTGAGATACTTTTTTGAACTAGTTGCAGTGAAGAGTCTTAGAAACATATTTTCAATCCAAAGACGGCACGTGGAAGACCTGGCTGTTACAACGCATCCAGAATAATATTGTGGTGAGTGGCATGTTAGTGTCATCATAAAAGTTTGCTGACATGAAGCAATTCCGCAAATGTTTGCACGAGTTAGATGCAAAATACATAGGCTGGTCATAGTGGGAATAACTTAGCTAGTAACATAAGCACCCCAAGATAAATTTGCCTATGTGACAAGTAGTTAATAAGGAGAGAGGTCTTTGTGGTAACATAATATATTACCACAACATAACACACCCCTACAAACTAATAAATGCAATCACTATATACTACCACCTATGACATTTTGCAGTATGAAGATAGTAACATAGAGTAGTATCATATGAATGACACTAGTCTAAATCACTCACCACTATGACTACCGTTATATGCATAGTCAATACAAATAGGAAAGAGTGTTTTTAGTAAAGTTCAATTACTCCCAACAACAACAGCTACTACGTACTCCCTCCGTCTGGAAATACTTGTCATCAAAATGGATAAAAGGGGATGCATCTAGACATATTTTAGTTCTAGATACATCTCTTTTAATCCATTTTGATGACAAGTATTTTCGGACGGAGGGAGTACTTAAGTACTTGATGCTTATATGCATAGTCAATACAAATAGGAAAGGGTGGTTTAATAAAGTTCAATTACTCCCAACAACAACTACTACGTACTTATGTACTTGATGCTTATATGCATAGTCAATACAAATAGTAAGACAATACACGATCGAGCTTCTCATCTCGTGCTCATATATACGTGCTCACATACATGGAACATCACACTTTTCATATGTGGCTCATACATATTTTTGTGTATATATCTCTTTGTTCATGGATTCGGCTTGGGAGGCATTGGGAATTAAGGGTGCACGTATCCGCCTGCTATGTCTTGTGCAACTTCTACAACGACTATCTCTGCTCACACACATCTTTCTCGGCCAATTATCTGTTGTACTTTTTATCTGCGTTCCTGTTCAGTTCCTTGGATACAACGTCGACCTGTTTGCGTGCACATGTTTTCTAAGCCAAAGGAGCAGCAGCGTGCACCTGCAATAGACAGATCATGTGAAGGCACGGTTAGACAACATAGCCCGCATGAAACACGGAAATTTCCTGTTGGTTTCTTGTTTGGCTCTCTACCGTGTGTTGCAAACTTGTGATAGCAAATAGGGAAGATAAGCTGGAAATGATAGATGGTGGCTTGGTGCCTTTATGTTTGTGGGCGCAGGCAAAACCAGTAGCCACCTTGTTTCACTGATTATTATCAGTAGTTATCATGCGGTGTATGTTGATTATTTACTTTTTTGCCGGTTACCACCAAACAACTCAGTATTAATTGGAGCTAAGGGAATCTCCAATGCTGACCCACAAAATGTTGAATACAAGAGCAAATTACTATGAGATTTAAACCAAACACACAGTAAATAAATCATGACAACTATAACAGAGATTATACTAATCATGCGGATTAGTACAGTAGATGAACAAGGAGGACAAGGTCACATACTGTGCGGCGTGAGCAGAACCGTTGGCGTTGATGTTGTAAGCCATGTCCTCTATGAAGAGGTTGCCGAGATCGAGGAAGAAGTCATCATTGGCGAAGTCGTTGCTGCCAGCAGTCATGCGAGTGCACTCCCCAAAAACCGGATCGCCCCTCTCCCGGACAGGATCACGAGAGGCGGGGTTCCGGAGGCCTGCTGTCCCTTCTCTTGGTGCATGCCGGAAGGAGGGATGGAGAAGACTAGGGTGGCGGCACGCTGTTCTGGAATGGTGCGAAACAATATGTTGTGGCGGCGGCTAGGGTAGACGTCTACCTGTCTATATAGTGCGGGTCGGGTAGGTCGTGTGAGCAAATCCCACGTCCAAGTCAGTAACAGCCTGCCGATCCAAAATAATCGGAAATGGCTGAGTAATTAATGCGTTTGTTAATTAGTAATTAATGACTCGTTAATTTTCCGAGCAGCAAAACTATAGAAAACATGCATAACACTACTAGGGATAACCTTATACATGGAGACTTATCAAGCCCATGTTATAAAGAGGCGCTACTGATAATTTGCAGTAGCGCGTGCTTACCTCGGGCGCTACTGCTACATACATAGCAGTAGCGCGACACCCTGATAATGCGCTACTACTATTATGGCCGCACAGTTGCCGTCAAGCTAGGTATAGTAGTAGCGTCATTCTAGAAAATGCGCTACTGCTAAGGAAATATCAATAGCGCGTTGTCCTGTACCGCGCTACTGGTAAGTCTAACTTACCTTCACCCACGCGTAGCCCTCACTCTCACCCTCCCCACTCTGCATCTCCATCCCGCCCGTCGTTGCCGCTGCCGGCCCGTCGCCGCCGCCGCATTGCCGCCCGCTGTTGTCGCTGTCACCCCCCGGTATGTCTCCCTCCCTCCCTCCGACCGTCCTCCCTCCCTTGCTCCCTCCTCCATCCCTCCCTCCCTTACTCCAACCTTGTACCTCCTCCATTCCTCCTTCCCTTCACCATCCCTCTCTCCCGCCGACCTTGTCACTGTTGGGGAACGTTGCATGTGAATCAAAAAAATTACTACGCTCACCAAGATCCAGTCTAGGAGATGACCATCTATGAGAGGAGAGATTTGATCTACATACCCTTGTAGATTTCTAAGCGGAAGCATTAAGAAACACGATTAATGTAGTCGAACGTATTCGCGATCCAATCACGATCCGTCCTGCAAACTCCGATCCAAGTGCCGAACGGACGACACCTCTACGTTCGACACACGTATGGCATGATGATGCCTTCACCTCCTCGATCCAGTGAGCGATGGTGAAGTAGTAGCTCGAGTCCTCCGACAGCACGACAGCATGGTGGCGGCGGTGGTGGAATCTCAGCACAGCTTCGCTAAGCACAACGGAGAGGAAGAGGGCTACGAGGGAGAGGAAGTGCAGCGCCATGGCGTGGAGATGTGCTCAAAGGTGCGGCTTCCCTCTCTCTACCTCTCTATATATAGGGGAAGGGATGAGGGGGTGGTGCCCCTAGGGTTTCCCGTAGGGGGGGCGCCCAGGGCATATGGGATCTCCCCTAGGGTGACTTGCCCCCAAGCCGAGTGGAGGGAACCCTAGAGGAGGGCGCCCCACCTCTCCTGGTCACGTGGGAAAGGGTGAGGGGGAGCACATGAAGGAAACATGCCCTAGAGGCAATAATGAAGTTGTTATTTTATATTTACTTATTCATGACAAGGGTTTATTATTCATGCTAGCATTGTATTGATCGGAAACCTTGATACATGTGTGAATACATAAACGGACACCGTGTCCCTAGTGAGCCTCTACTAGACTAGCTCGTTGATCAAAGATGGTTAAGGTTTCCTAACCATGGACATGAGTTGTCATTTGATAATGGGATCACATCATTATAGGAGAATAATGTGATGGACAAGACCCATCCATTAGCTTAGCATAATGATCATTCAGTTTTATTGCTATTGCTTTCTTCATGTCAAATACATGTTTCTTCGACTATGAGATTATGCAACTCCCGGATACCAGAGGAATGCCTTGTGTGCTATCAAAATCACTAGATAAAGTAAATACCATTATACTTATATCCCGATGCAAAAGGTTGAGTACATGTTCGAAGAGTAGAGTCGCACACACGCACTCTGTCTCTCAGAATCTCACACACACATACACCAGTTACGTGACGCCCACTTAAGCAGACACGTATGTTACAATTTGTGCACCCACGGGTACACATGATGATGCACATTTATTTAAGCCGGACGACGATCCCAAATAGTAGCTGGATTCATTCCCCTCCCGTCGCCTCTTCTCTGGTCGCCGTCGCCCGGTAGCCATGGCCCGGCCGAAGGTAACTGGTAAAAACATACGCCATACTTCCGCCGGAGCGGCGCTTTAATCCGGAAATTTTACTGGTCATGCATGCATCTTTTTGTGCTGGCATTCCTATATAATGGTTGATCGGTTGCTTCCCGCGGATGTGCACGGGCGGTGGAAGAAGGAGAAGGGAAGTGGGTTGTGGAGTAACGTTTTTACCACAATTTCTTAGGAAACTGAGTGCAATAATTGAGTAGTTTTGCAAACTACCAGTACTACACCTGAAACGGTTAAAAATCAATACTCTCTTGCCAGCGCGCGCTTCCCGCGTGAAACGGTCAGCGTCGCCCTGGAGCATCAGTGCCACATTAATTCCTGGCCAGAGGGGAGGCGACCTCTCACTGGCGCCGGCTTTGAAGCAGCGCGACGGCCGAGAGAGCGCCGCTTCCCCGTGCACGCGACTGCTCCGCGTCGAGGTTGGCCATAGGCCCTATTTGGACCCATGTGTTAGAGTTAGTTTGAGCTAGTTGGGACTCAAATAGCCCTAAAGTATCCAAGCATGAGGGTTAAATTGGAGCAAGTTGCACCGAACCCATAAAAAAAACTATCCCACCCAAGAGGTGCTAACTGGAGATAGTTCTCATTGGGCCCACTGAAAAATCACTTTTCTCTCTACATCAAGTGCATTTATTGTCAATCTAACCCTGTCACCCAAACATCTATTTGGCTATAGTTAGTTCAGGGTTAGTCATGAGTTAGTCTAACCTCTAGCTAAGTTAGAGTATCCAAACAGGAGCAGTATAGGACATGCAAGTTGCTCATAGCATACAGTCAAATTCGTACATGAAAGGATTTTTTTATTTTTGAAAACAAAAACGTCAAAGGATCTTTGAATGATATAATTTTCAAATTATATAAAATTTTATCAATAGTCAAAGGCATCCTCGAAGAATGCATTAGGCCCTATATAAAACCAAGTGTTCTAAACGAGTTCAAAACGAGAAACTGGACCCATTCACGGCATGACACGCCTGTCTCGTTTGGTCCATCGGTCAAAGCGCTTCCTCTTCTTGGCATAAAAATAGAGTACAATACTTTTTTTTAGAATGCGATGAGTTAACCGACCTCAATAGACGGCAAAAACGCCAGCCCGTCGCGCTTTGAGAGAGACGAGGAGGGAGAAGCGATACGGGCTGCTAGATTACTAGAGATAGGTGTCGCACGGAAGCTAAGAAATATGGTGATAGCGTGGGTTAGCCATGTACTAGTATGATATAACTACACTGGGCTGCCGTGTTTCGTACTCTTTCAGTCCACTGTGGAGATGATTGGTTGATTTTATATCACCGAATAATATAAAATATTATGAGTGCAGACGCTCCACCACGAGGTTCCTTGCTCCTTCTCAGTCGTCGGGAATCTATGTTTTTCCACTCTATTTTTTACATGAGCTTTGTTCATCCTTTTGCCAACACGCGAGACAATATCTAGCATCAAGGTGCACGTGTCATGCAAGGATCGTTACATCTATATGAAGAACACATGGGACTGGAACTACAAGACGAACATGTACCCAGGAGTGGACGTACGAACCTGACTAATGTAGCACAGTAAGTGAAGTAGAAAGGCACAGATGGTATGAACATACGTGGCATATAGGATGTGTTTGGTTGCGTTCTCGTCTCAGCATAGTTGTTCCCTCTTCATGCATGCTCAACTCAACACCCCTCTTCATGCATGCTCTCTTTATGCATGCTTCTAGTGTATTTGTGCTAAACTGTTGTGGACTCATGCATCCTCCATACACTCTACCAAACACCCAAAAATGGGTCTAGAAGGGAACTCTTGGATGACATTGGTCTCTTACTACGTACCACTAAATGTTGTGCGTGCAATGCACGGTGATGTTATGGAGTATGTGCCTAAGTACTCTACTACTACTATATTAATTGGAGGCACATATTAACTTTTATATTTGTTTACGTGTATGCCCCGAGCCCGAGACCTTTCAACTAGACGTGTCTTTCTCTCCGGGTCGCATTTTGTATCGTTCATACCACTAGTACTACTACGTGTGGTCTCCGACCCAGAAGTGGAAGAAGTGGAGATGCTCTACCACGCAATTTTTTTGTGCGCATGGATCTACCATGTTGTTCATGTCCCACTCCTTTCGCCGACGTGTGGGACATCCAGCATGTGTCGTGTTTGGTACTCTTCATCGTAGAGTTGAAACACTAGCATTCATCAGAAATAAAAAATAAATATAAATCAACAATGATACTATACCACGCAGTTTCCTTGCTCCTCGATATCGGAAAGAATACTTCCGTTCGCCAACATGTGGGACGTCGACTATCCTGGTCCACTTGCCATGCCCGCGGAACTCCAAGGGGGAGTCACCCCGGTCGTCGCACCGCAGTAATAATGACTAATGAGCCATCAAATCATAGGCCCAACATTTCCCACTTTGAAGTTGCTCGGACGAAGGAACCATCATGACTTTGTTGAATTCCGCTTCTTGAAGAAAACTACAGTACCAGCAGTACTGCTAGCTACAGTAGTTACTCCAACAGAGGCCTCCTTTCATTCATAGGATAGGAATTTTATAGGAATATGAAAATCATAGGAAGTGAGATCGCAAGCATCTCAATTCCTATAGAGAAAGAGATGCCATTTGATGCATAGGATAGGAATTTTTCCTTTGAGTCTAGGCTAATGTACTAGTAATTTGCTCTAAAAACTACAGTAGTAACTAGTAGTACTGGTACATGCTCGTACTCAGACACAGACACACCCACTAACTATTAGTACTACTACTTCTCACATGCTGGCCAGACGCCGTTGTTCTCCTTCCCAGCTTTGTCGGTGACACCCCACTGTGGTTGGATCTCCGCCGACCTCTCCGCAGCAGCACGTGCATCCTCTTATTTCTTGCGGCAGTGGGCCTCTCTTTTCTTGAGTGCTTTCTGACTTTTCCGCTTCCTGTGTGCGGCTTTGGCCGCCTCTTGCTCTTCCGCCCATTTGGCCTTGGCAGCTTCAAATTCCTCCCACATAGGTGTGAGGTCGCGAGCGGCGATGAACTCGGCACAACGGGATGCCATCGCTTCCCTACCATTTTGTGTGCGGCCATGGGTAGCGAGGAACTCGGTGCGGCGGGATGCCATCGCTTCCTTACCGGTTAGTGTGCGGCGCGGTGGCATGAGCGACGCTTGGTGAGAGCTCTGGGTGTAGTGGCTGGACAACTGTATAGTGCATTGGTTTGTCAAGAGCTCAAGGACAAAAGACGAAGGAAATTTGGATTCCCCTTCAATCCTGGTCATTTATTACCAAGTAAAATGCATTGGCGGTCATCGAACTTATATTGATAGCTCACTTTGATCATTGTATATGAGATATGGTGATTATACAGTCACTGGCTCAGAGTATAGCTCCGTATTTGTCTGGTTGACCAATAAAACAGTCCGCATGCGCCTCATCAGCTCGTGTTCTTTATCTATCCACACAGGCCTACTTGTCAGTGGAGAAAGAAATAAAAACCAAAATTATGCGTATGTGGGGAATCAAACCACGGACTCATCGCTGCAACGCACACTCGTCAGCCAAATGAAAATGAAATACTTTGCGTCAGACACTCATGCTCACGCTGTCAAAGCATGATAATGCATGCACGTCGCCCTCTCAATCAAAGTCCTGCTCATGGCGCAACGCAAATGGCGAGCCCATCACCTGCGTGCCCGGCGGTGCCTGACATTACTGTTTAGACGTTTGATGGAGGCTTACGCGAACGCCGAGCATGTATTCACCTGGCTGAACACCAACGGTCATACTCGGGAGCGCCTTGCTCATGTATATTGTCCATCACAACGACAATCTATAAAACAGCCTAGCTAGAGAGGGTGCTATGGTACGGAGTATGTACTATCATGAGCAACCGATCTTAGTGCCACCGCACACGAGTCTGATCGATTTGTCCATTATTTGTAAGTCATGCATGGTTGTGTGGTGTCTAATGGTGGTTGTCGAAGGCTAGCTGGCGACAACAGCAATTGCATGGATGCCTGATTGTCTATACGTGCCGCATATGCTTCAAAGGCTCGTCATGCATGAGTTCACACTTTACCACCACGCCAGCGTCTGACCGCCCTAGCCTACCGAAACCCCTTCCATCGCTAGCGCGCGCTTCCCGCCTGAAACGGTCACCGTCTCTCCAGAACGTCAGTGCCGCATTCACCGGACTTAACTGCAGGTGCAG
The DNA here is from genome assembly GCF_018294505.1 of Triticum aestivum. Taxonomy (NCBI): domain Eukaryota; kingdom Viridiplantae; phylum Streptophyta; class Magnoliopsida; order Poales; family Poaceae; genus Triticum; species Triticum aestivum. Next base: position 106,070,160 of record NC_057810.1, read on the forward strand.
TTGGTGTGTCACAGACATGTGGGCCAGATGCCCGTTGGGCCCACATATCAGTAACCCAACGCACATGCAGTTAAGTCACTAAAGGAGCGTCCGCATTCACGCCCGACGAACCTCCTCCGATGCCAACCGTCTATCCGTCTGCCGCGACTCATTGCCATTCGCCCGCTATATTAACTTGAGCCCCAGCTCCCAGCCATAGCCAAAGACCCACACTCATTCTACTCCGGTCCCTTCCTTCTGTCGGCACCACTCCAACCATGGCCTCCTGGCGCTCCAAAGCTCTCTTGGACGTACTGTCGCACGAGCAGACCAAGGATATGGGCGGCTCCGCTTCGGGTGCGCTCCAAAGCTCTCTTCAACGTACGGTCGCAGGAGCAGATGAAGGAGATCACCGGCACCCCCCAGCCGCCCTCTCCAGCCACGACCATGAAGCCGGCGCGCGTGCGCAGGCGCAACCGACAACGAGGAAGAGTGGTACATGGTAGGTCACCGCTGCTCTGGTCCCAGGAAGGCCACCGCTACTCCACTCAGTTGACGCCAAGCTTTGTGGGGTAAACATCGGCGGCCAATTAGCCGCTTGACGGTGACGTGGAGGCGAAAATCTTCAGAACCTTGTGCTCCGGAGGAGGAGGTTATCGAGGCGGATGAGGAGGCAAAGGCAATGGCCGGCTTTCTCGGGTTCATGGCCGGACATGGTGGTCGGGAGCCGACGATCGTTTAGATTAGGTTTACAGTAGGTTTTAGTATGGTTTGTGCGAAATATGTAATGAATTTCGTCCACTTTGTAGGAAAAGTTTTCGAAATGTAATGAATGTCATCCGATTAATTTGAAATTTGCTTTGTTTGCACGAATTTCGTCCGGTTAGTTCATATAGTTGTCTAAAGGTATGTGGGCAGCATCGGATGGCATCCATCAGTGTCCTCGGATAGATGCCGGTGTAAATTTGTGCGCCAGCGCTGGAGATGCCCTAACTATCATGCTACAATCGCTAACAGTGCTCCATTATTTGGCAGGGAACAGTTATCCCTTGATCAAAATCAGATCCGTGGTGTTTTGCACTCCTCCAACGTAAGAGTGTAAACTCTTGCTTACATAAAAATGGAGCAAGTGGACGGCACTGTAGCACGTCATATCACTCAAACTAGCCCGCCTAACAAGCGGGAAAGCACCGCCCTCATCCATTTGTTCTCGATTTCTATCGATTGATCACGCAAAAATGTTACGCTTTGCAAGTTCTAAAGGAAAAGGCGGCACACTTACGACTCGTACGCGTCACACCCCCGACAGTCCGACTCGCACGCCGCTCACCAGAGGGGACACACGTTGTCTTGCAATTTCACTGACATGTTGATACGTCTCCAACTTATCTATAATTTTTGATTGTTCCATGCTATTATATTACCCGTTTTGGATGTTTATGGGCTTTACTTTACAATTTTATATCATTTTTGGGACAAACCTACTAACCGGAGGCCCAGCCCGAATTGCTGTTTTTTTGCCTATTTCAGTGTTTCGAAGAAAAGGAATATCAAACGGAGTCCAAACGGGATAAAACCTTCGGGAGCGATCTTTTTGGAACAAATGCAAACCTGGAGACTTGGAGTGGACGTCAAGCAACAAACGAGGCGGCCACGAGGGTGCCCGGCGCGCCCCTTGGGGGTGGGTACGCCCCCCACCCTCGTGGGCCCCTCGAGCGTCCACCGACCTACTTCTTCCTCCTATATATACTCCCGTACCCTGAAACCATCAGAAGCAACCATGAAAACCTAATTCCACCGTCACAACCTTCTGTATGCGCGAGATCCCATCTTGGATCCTTCGCCGGTGCTCCGCCGGAGGGGGAATCGACCATGGAGGGCCTCTACATCATCTCCAAGGCCTCTCCTATGAGTTGTGAGTTGTTTACCACAGACCTTCGGGTCCATAGTTATTATCTAGATGGCTTGTTCTCTCTCTTTGAATCTCAATACAAAGTTCTCCTCGATTTTCTTGGAGATCTATTCGATGTAACTCTTTTTGTAGTGTGTTTGTCGAGATCCGATGAATTGTGTGTTTATTATCAAGTTTATCTATGAGAAATACTTGAATCTCCTCTGAATTCTTTTATTTGTGATTAAGTTATCTTTGCAAGTCTCTTTGAATTATCAGTTTGGTTTGGCCTACTAGATTGATCTTTCTTGCAATGGGAGAAGTGCTTAGCTTTGGGTTCAATCTTGCGGTGTCCTTTCCTAGTGATAGTAGGGGCAGCAAGGCACGTATTGTATTGTTGCCATCGAGGATAAAAAGATGGGGTTTATATCATATTGCATGAGTTTATCCCTGTACATCATGTCATCTTTCTTAATGTGTTACTCTGTTCTTATGAACTTAATACTCTAGATGCAGGCAGGAGTCGGTCGATGTGTGGAGTAATAGTAGTAGATGCAGAATTGTTTCGATCTACTTGTCACGGACGTGATGCCTATATACATGATCATGCCAAGATAATCTCATAACTATGCGCTTTTCTATCAATTGCTCGACAGTAATTTGTTCACCCACCGTAATACTTATGCTATCTTGAGGGAAGCCACTAGTGAAACCTATGGCCCCCGAGTCTATCTTTTATCATATAAGTTTTCAATCTACTTTTATTTGCATTTTTTATTTTCCAATCTATATCATAAAAATATCAAAAATATTTATCTTATCTGATTATCTCTATCAGATCTCACTTTCGCAAGTGGCCGTGAAGGGATTGACAACCCCTTTATTGCGTTGGTTGCGCGGTTCTTGTTTGTTTGTGTAGGTGCGTGGGACTTTTGAGGAGCCTCCTACTGGATGGATACCTTGGTTCTCAAAAGCTGAGGGAAATACTTATGCTACTTTGCTGCATCACCCTTTCCTCTTCAAGGAAAACCAACGCAAGCTCAAGATGTAGCAAGAAGGATTTCTGTTGCCGTTGCCGGGGAGGTCTTCGCTCAAGTCAAGATATACCAAGTACCCATCACAAACTCATCTCCCTCGCATTACATTATTTGCCATTTGCCTCTCGTTTTCCTCTTTCCCAATCTCCTCTCTCTTTCGCTTGCCTTTTTGTTTGCTTGTGTGTTGGATTGCTTGTCACGATGGCTCAAGATAATACCAAATTGTGTGACTTTTCCAATACCAATAATAATGATTTCCTTAGCACTCCGATTGCTCCTCTTAATGATGTTGAATCTTGTGAAATCAATGCTGCTTTGCTGAATGTTGTTATGAAAGATCAATTCTCCGGCCTTCCTAGTGAAGGTGCCGCTACCCATCTAAACAACTTTGTTGATTTGTGTTATATGCAAAAGAAGAAAGATACAGATAATGATATTGTTAAATTGAAGGTATTTCCGTTTTCACTTAGAGATCGTGCTAAAACTTGGTTTTCATCTTTGCCTAAGAATAGTATTGATTCATGGAATAAGTGCAAAGATGCTTTTATCTCTAAATATTTTCCTCCTGCTAAGATCATCTCTCTTAGGAACGATATTATAATTTTAAACAACTTGATCATGAGCATGTTTCCCAATCTGGGGAAAGAATGAAATTAATAATTTTCAATTGCCCTACTCATGGTTTGAACTTATGGATGATCATACAAATTTTTTATGTCGGATTGAATTTTTCTTCTAGAAATCTTTTAGATTCGGCCGCGGGAGGCACTTTTATGGAAATCACTTTAGGAGAAGCAACTAAACTCCTTGATAACATTATGGCTAATTTTTCTCAATGGCACACGAAAGATCTACTAGTAAAAAATTGCATGCTATAGAAGAAATTAATGTTTTGAGTGGAAAGATGGATGAACTTATGAAATTGTTTGCTACTAAGAGTGCTCCTATTGATCCCAATGATATGCCTTTGTCTACTTTGATTGCGAATAATAATGAATCTTTGGATGTGAATTTTGTTGGTAGGAATAATTTTGGTAACAATGCTTATAGAGGAAACTTTAATCCTAGACAATTCCCTAGTAATTCCTATAATAATTATGGTAATTCCTACAACAATTCTTATGGAAATTTTAATAAGATGCCCTCTGATTTTGAGAATAGCATTAAAGAATTTATGATCTCTCAAAAGATTTTTAATGCTTTGCTTGAAGAAAAAATTCCTAAAGTTGATGATTTGGCTAGGAACGTTGATAGGCTTTCGCTTGATGTTGATTCTTTGAAACTCAGATCTATTCCACCTAAGCATGATATCAATGAGTCTCTCAAAGCCATGAGAATTTCCATTGATGAGTGCAAAGAAAGAACCGCTAGGTTGCGTGCTAAGAAAGATTGCTTTGTAAAAGCGTGTTCTTCTAGTTTCCATGAAAATAATGATGAAGATCTAAAAGTTATTGATGTGTCCCCTATTAAATCTTTGTTTTGCAATATGAATCTTGATAATGATGGGACTGGAGATGAGTCAACTTTAGTTAAAAGGCATCCCAATGATTCATAGTTTTTAGATCTTGATGCTAAATTTGGTATAAGTGGGATTGGAGAGGTCAAGACATTAAATAGCATTGAACCAACTATTATGGATTTCAAGGAATTTAATTATGATAATTGTTCTTTAATAGATTGTATTTCCTTATTGCAATCCGTGTTGAATTCTCCTCATCCTTATAGTCAAAATAAAGCTTTTACCAAACACTAGTTAACTGCCCGTGCGTTGCCACGGGACATATATGTTCTTATGATTCAACCTCAAATGTGATTGAGTTTTTTTATTGTTTTTCTTGTTATTTTGTCTCTATCCCTCCCTCTCTCTCTCATGTTCGACTACTTATTCCTGCATGTATTAGGGAAATTTCTTCAAGAAGCAGCTCTACGAAAGTATGTAAGTCAAATCTCCAAACGACTTTCTTGCACACATCACACAACACACACAATCTACCAAATATGAGCAACTAACTGAGAACTGAAAAGCAAAGTGGATGTATTCAAATGTAAGTCATGTCGGTGCACATACCTCCAACCTGAAGTATGAATTTGGAACACTAAAAGAGATAGTAGTGGCTACATTCACCATGTGGATCTCAATACCACATTATGTTATCCTCTGCAAGCACATGAAAGCTACACAAAGATATGGCCAAATATTAAACTTCCAACCGAAGAACTTCGTTTTTTCATCTCTTCTTAGCAATTGCAATGATCTGTCATATACTATCGAACATATAGTTTTTGGGATAACAATTAAAATTTGCTTTTGCAAAAACTCACTACCGTAATATTTTGTTTCTCTATTAGATCTCACAAAAAAACATAAGAACACATGAATATAAGGAATTAAAATCCCCTTTTCGAGCCTACAAGACATTCATTCTGGTTAGAAACAACGTGATATGTGTTATCTTGGAACAGTAACTAGCGAGGCCGCTCTTAGCGTTCTCCGATCTGTGTCTTGTTAGGAGGCAGCCTTATCAACCCGGCCTCGGACGTTGTTACACAATCTATGGGTCACAACATATCTGGTTGTTCCCCCCTACTTTTGTTATATCGCCCAGAGAATGACCAACATGGCCTTGGTACGGTAATGGCTGGACTTCATCATCTTGTCGAGCATGACATCAACAATCTCTTTGGCGCAGGACCTTTGCACAACCGACAATGATCAGGTGGGCATTGTATCATGAAGAGGCACACGGCAGGATTTTCAATAAATGAACCTCGAGGCGAGTAGGCATTGCGATCTGCGTCTCTGCTCGGTGCCCGTCAGTCAGCCGGTGAAGCAGTGTTCTATTCTTTACTGTCCGATTCAGATCTCCTTGCAGACATGGCTGAATCTGAATCCCCCCTCTTTCCACCTGCACATGTTGGTTAACCTCCCATGCACTACACCATATGCACACACACATACACGGGTACACCACCATGAGCTTCAGTTCGGTTTGGTCAGTTGAATTACTTCTTTTTTTGAGAAACAGTTGAGTCGCTATCAATCATGCATGCATGTATGTAGTACACAACAACTGTTTCATGGAGGAAAGCAAATGCAGATATTAAGCTTACTGGTCTAGCTCCTCCTTCCTCAAGGTGGAAAAGTCATTTCTCGACACCCTCCAGCTGCCAGAGCACATCATCCACCGTCAGTGGCTCCATCTCAATCAAACACCCTGGTGCGCACAACCTGCAACCAGTCTATGGCATTGTTTTCAGATACATAAATGCCACCAATTGATTCATCTTGTCAGGATACAACAATATACATCTCAATACAGTAAACTCTTTCTTCATATAAAACCATCAAGAATCAATGTTTGTAGCTGTAAAAATAGGTCTGACAGGGTTCCCTTTTCTACATATATACCCACCAACAATGAAACAGCTAGTACCGAAAGATTCAGCATGAGTTTGATTGCCATGGTGAGGAACAAAGAAGGCCGGTACAGATTCATCCCACTTACTTCTTGGTGCCCTTGATGTGCACGTCGTCACTCTCCTTCTCCTTGATCTTCCTCGTGAACTGCGGACTGTGCTGGGTGCACTCTGCACTTGACAAAGAGCTTATTTACACGCCATCCGTGCTGCAGCAACTGACATGGATTCAGCGTTGGCAATGAAGAGGCGCTGAAGCTCGGAGTGGCACACGGGGCACCAAGGCGCATGAGGAGCTCGAGACGTGCTTGTCAGCCGTCGAACCGGAGGGCGGCAGTTAAATGAAACGATAGTCACTCTCGACGCCAAGGACACGGGCGACCGTCCAGACCAAGTCCTACGCGAGACACACCTACCCGGCCTCGATCTCGCCGAGCCGCCGCTACGCGTCAGGCGCCGTGCAGAGCAGAGGTGGTGGCTATGCATGTACCTTGCCGTGGACCTCATGGGAGGCTAGCACGAGGCGTCACTGGTGCACGTCGGCGACGAAGGTCGACACGAGCAGTGGCGGGATCACAGTGCCGCAGGGAGGATGCAGAGGGCTTGGCCTGCTAAGGGAGCACGGTGGCCGGGCTTCGTGCAAGAACGGGCGGAGGTTTGAGCAGGGATCACCGGGTGGAGGTGGTGGGTAGAGCGATCGGCGATGCGATGCCGGGAGGTCCCCCACATCGCGCACGTCCAGCGGCTTCGGCCCACCAGGGGAAGGGGAGGGCTTTGGGGTGCGGGCGTGCAGCCAAGGATTTGGGGAGGTCAGACTAACGTAGCGTGGGTGGTCTAGCGAGACCGTGCAGTCATGCGTGCGGGATGGACAGAATTTTTTTTACTGCGTGCGATCGAGGGGTGGGAGGATGGTCGAACCATCACGACGACTGCATATTCCCCTTTAATAGTAGAGATATTGTTGATGCCTTAATGCAATCCTATGAAGAAAAACTTAATTTGAAAGTTTCTGTACCTAGAAAACTTTATGATGAGTGGGAATCTACTATAAAGATTAAAATTAAAGATCATGAGTGCTATGCTTTGTGTGATTTGGGTGCTAGTGTTTCCACGATTCCGAAAACTTTATGTGATGTTCTAGGTTTCCATGATCTTGATGATTGCTCTTTAAATTTGCACCTTGCGGATTCCTCCATTAAGAAACCTATGGGAAGGATCAATGATGTTCTTATTGTTGCAAATAGGAATTATGTGCCCATAGATTTTATCGTTCTTCCCCGCAAAAAAAAAGATTTTATCGTTCTTGATATAGATTGCAATCTTTCATGTCCTATTATTCTTGGTAGACCTTTCCTTAGAACGATTGGTGCAATGATTGATATGAAGGAAGGGAATATTAGATTCCAATTTCCATTAAGGAAAGGCATGGAACACTTCCCTAGAAAGAAAGTTAAATTACCTTATGAATCTATCATACGAGCTACTTATGAATTGAATGCCAAAGATGGCAATACATAGATCTATCCTTGCTTTTATGCCTAGCTAGGGGCGTTAAACGATAGTGCTAGTTGGGAGGCAACCCAATTTTATTTTTGTTTCTTGTTTTTTTTGCTTCTATTGAGTAATAAATATTTCATCTAGCTTCTGTTTAGATGTGTTTACATGTTTTAGTTAGTGTTTGTGCCAAGTAGAACCTATAGGATAACCTACGGTGATAGTTAATTTGATTCTGCTGAAAAACAGAAACTTTTGCGCGCACGAAAATAATTTTAGTAATTCACAGAAACGTAATTTTGCGTAGATTATTTTGCTGTAGATCAATAGACAAACTACCCAAGACTTCCTATTTTGGTAGGATTTTTAGAGTTCCAGAAGTATTCGAAAGTTACAGATTGCTACAGCCTGTTCTGTTTTTGACAGATTCTGTTT
>NC_057810.1:106078654-106111530 GCF_018294505.1 Triticum aestivum
GGGGGGTATGAACCATAGAGAAGTTGGAATACAGTAGGTTTAACACCAATATAAATAAAGAATGAGTTCATTACAGTACCTTATGTGGTGGTTTTTCTTTCTTGCACTAACGGAGCTTATGAGATTTCCTGTTGAGTTTTGTGTTGTGAAGTTTTCAAGTTTTGGGTAAAGATTTGATGGACTATGGAATAAGGAGTGGCAAGAGCCTAAGCTTGAGGATTCCCATGGTACCCCAAGATATTTAAGGATAACCAAAAGCCTAAGGTTGTGGATGACCTGGATGGCATCCCCTCTTTCGTCTTCGTCTATCGGTAACTTTACTTGGAGCTATATTTTTATTCGCCACATGATATGTGTTTTGCTTGGAGCGTCTTTTATGATATTAGTCTTTTCTTTTTAGTTTACCACAATAATACTTGCTGTACACACCTTTTGGGAGAAACCCACTTGATTTGGAATTTATTAGAATACTCTATGTGCTTCACTTATATCTTTTGAGCTAGATAGTTTTGCTCTAGTGCTTCACTTATATCTTTTTAGAGAACGGCGGTGGCTTTATTTTGTAGAAATTATTGACCTCTCATGCTTCACTTATATTATTTTGAGAGTCTTTTAGAACAGCATGGTATTTGCTATGGTTATAAAATTGGTTCTAGAATGATGGGCATCCAAGTTGGGTATAATAAAAACTATCATAGAAAGTGAATTGGATGCTATGATCAATATGATGCTTGATAATTGTTTTGAGATATGAGGATGGTAACATTAGAGTCATGCTAGTTGGGTGATTATGAATTCAAAGAATACTTGTGTTGAAGTTTGTGATTCCCGTAGCATGCACGTATGGTGAACCACTTTGTGATGAAGTTGGAGCACGATTTATTTATTGGTTGTCTTCCTTATGAGTGGCGGTCGGGGACGAGCGGTGGTCCTTTCCTACCAATCTATCCCCCTAGGAGCATGCACATAGTACTTTGTTTTCAATTGCTTGTAGATTTTTGCAATAAGAATATGAGTTCTTTATGACTAATGTTGAGTCCATGGATTATACGCACTCTCACCCTTCCACCATTGTTAGCCTCTCTTCTGCCGCGCAACTTTCGCCGGTACCATACACCTGTTGGGGAATGTTGCATAAAATAAATTTTTTCCTACGTTCACCAAGATCAATCTATGAGTTCATCTAGCAACGAGAGAGAGGAGTGCATCTACATACCCTTGTATATCGCGTGCGGAAGCGTTCAAGAGAATGGGGTTGAGGGAGTCGTTCTCGTCGTGATCGAAATCACCGGAGATCCTAGCGCCGAACGGACGGTACCTCCGCGTTCAACACACGTACGGTCAGCGTGACGTCTCCTCTTTGATCCAGCAAGGGGGAAGGAGAGGTTGATGAAGATCCATCAGCACAACGACGTGGTGGTGGATGCAGCAGGGCTCCGGCAGGGCTTCGCCAAGCGACTACGGGAGGAAGAGGTGTAGCAAGGGGGGAAGGGAGGCGCCAGGTGTCAGGGTGCGGCTGCCCTCCCACCCCCCTCTTTATATAGGGACCCCAGGGGGGGCACTGGCCCTAGGAGATGGGATCTCCTAGGGGGGCGGCGGCCAAGGGGGGAGACTTGCCCCCCAAGGCAAGTGGAGGCGCCCCCTCCCCTAGGGTTCCCAACCCTAGGCGCAGGGGGGGCCCGGGGGGGGGGGGCTCACCAGCCCACCAGGGGCTGGTTCCCCTCCCACTTCAGCCCATGGGGCCCTCCGGGATGGGTGGCCCCACCCGGTGGACCCCCGGGACCCTTCCGGTGGTCCCGGTACAATACCGGTGAACCCCGAAACTTTCCCGATGGCCGAAACTCGACTTCCCATATATAATTCTTTACCTCCGGACCATTCCGTAACTCCTCGTGACGTCGGGGATGTCATCCGGGACTCCGAAAAACTTTAGGTTTGCTGCATACTCATATCTCTACAACCCTAGCGTCACCGAACCTTAAGTGTGTAGACCCTACGGGTTCGGGAGACACGTAGACATGACCGAGATGGCTCTCCGGTCAATGACCAACAGCGGGATCTGGATACCCATGTTGGCTCGTACATGCTCCTCGATGGTCTCATCGGATGAACCACGATGTCGAGGATTCAAGCAACCCCGTATACAATTCCCTTTGTCAATCGGTACGTTACTTGCCCGAGATTCGATCGTCGGTATCCCAATACCTCGTTAAATCTCGTTACCGGCAAGTCACTTTACTCGTACCGTAATGCATGATCCTGTGACCAGACACTTGGTCACTTTGAGCTCATTATGATGATGCATTACCGAGTGGGCCCAGTGATACCTCTCCGTAATACGGAGTGACAAATCCCAATCTTGATCCGTGTCAACCCAATAGACACTTTCGGAGATACCCGTACCATACCTTTATAGTCACCCAGTTACATTGTGATGTTTGGTACACCCAAAGCACTCCTACGGTATCCAGGAGTTACACGATCTCATGGTCTAAGGAAAAGATACTTGACATTGGAAAAGCTCTAGCAAAAACAAACTACACGATCTAGTGCTATGCTTAGGATTGGGTCTTGTCCATCACATCATTCTCCTAATGATGTGATCCCATTATCAATGACATCCAATGTCCATAGTCAGGAAACCATGACTATCTGTTGATCAACGAGCTAGTCAACTAGAGGCTCACTAGGGACATGTTGTGGTCTATGTATTCACACGTGTATTACGATTTCCGGATAATACAATTATAGCATGAATAAAAGATAATTATCACGAACAAGGAAATATAATAATAATCCTTTTATTATTGCGTCTAGGGCATATTTCCAACAGCCTCCCACTTGCACTAGAGTCAATAATCTAGTTACATTGTGATGAATCGAACACCCATAGAGTTCTGGTGTTGATCATGTTTTGCTCGCGGAAGAGGTTTAGTCAACAGATCTGCGACATTCAGATCCGTATGTACTTTGCAAATATCTATGTCTCCATCTTGAACATTTTCAAGGATGGAGTTGAAACGACGCTTGATGTGCCTGGTCTTCTTGTGAAACCTGGGCTCCTTGGCAAGGGCAATAGCTCCAGTGTTGTCACAAAAGAGAGTGATCGGCCCCGACGCATTGGGTATGACTCCTAGGTCGGTGATGAACTCCTTTATCCATATTGCTTCATGTGCTGCCTCCGAGGCTGCCATGTACTCCGCTTCACATGTAGATCCCACCACGACGCTCTGCTTGCAACTACACCAGCTTACTGCTCCACGATTCAACATATACACGTATCCGGTTTGTGACTTAGAGTCATCCAGATCTGTGTCGAAGCTAGCATCGACGTAACCCTTTCGACGAGCTCTTCTTCACCTCCATAAACGAGAAACATGTCCTTTTTCCTTTTCAGGTACTTAAGGATATTCTTGACCGCTGTCCAGTGTTCCTTGCCGGGATTACTTTGGTACCTTCCTACCAAACTTACGAGAAGGTTTACATCAGGTCTGGTACACAGCATGGCATACATAATAGATCCTATGGCTGAGGCATAGGGGATGACATTCATCTCTTCTTTATCTTCTGCCGTGGTCGGGCATTGAGCCGAGCTCAATCTCACTCCTTGCAATACAGGCAAGAACCCTTTCTTGGACTAATCCATATTGAACTTCTTCAATATCTTATCAAGGTATGTGCTTTGTGAAAGACCTATGAGGCGTCTCGATCTATCCCTATAGATCTTGATGCCTAATATGTAAGCAGCTTCTCCAAGGTCCTTCATTGAAAAACATTTATTCAAGTAGGCCTTAATGCTGTCCAAAAGTTCTATATCATTTCCCATCAAAAGTATGTCATCTACATATAATATGAGAAATGCTACAGAGCTCCCACTCACTTTCTTGTAAATGCAGGCTTGTCCATAAGTCTGCATAAACCCAAACGCTTTGATCATCTCATCAAAGCGAATGTTCCAACTCCGAGATGCTTGCACCAGCCCATAAATGGATCGCTGGAGCTTGCATACCTTGTTAGCATTCTTAGGATCGACAAAACCTTCCGGCTGCATCATATACAGTTCTTCCTTAAGATAGCCGTTAAGGAATGCCGTTTTGACGCCCATCTGCCATATCTCATATTCATAGTATGCAGCAATTGCTAACATGATTCGGACGGACTTCAGCTTCGCTACGGGAGAGAAAGTCTCATCGTAGTCAACTCCTTGAACTTGCCGATAACCCTTAGCGACAAGTCGAGCTTTATAGATGGTGACATTACCATCCGCGTCCGTCTTCTTCTAAAAGATCCATTTGTTTTCTATCACTCGCCGATCATCGGGGAAGTCTGTCAAAGTCCATACTTTGTTTTCATACATGGATTCTATCTCGGATTGCATGGCTTCAAGCCATTTGTTGGAATTTGGGCCCGCCATCGCTTCTTCATAGTTCGAAGGTTCACCGTTGTCTAACAACATGATTTCCAGGACAGGGTTGCCATACCACTCTGGTGTGGAACGTTTCCTTGTGGACCTACGAAGTTCAGTAGCAACTTGATCCGAAGTACCTTGATCATCATCATTAATTCCTCTCCAGTCGGTGTAGGCACCACAGGAACATTTTCCTGAGCTGCACTACTCTCCGGTTCAAGAGGTAGTACTTCATCCAGTTCTACTTTCCTCCCACTTACTCCTTTCGCGAGAAACTCTTTTTCCAGAAAGGATCCGTTCTTGGCAACAAAGATCTTGCCTTCAGATCTAAGGTAGAAGGTATACCCAATGGTTTCCTTAGGGTATCCTATGAAGACGCATTTTTCCGACTTGGGTTCGAGCTTTTCAGGTTGAAGTTTCTTGACATAAGCATCACATCCCCAAACTTTTAGAAACGACAGCTTAGGTTTCTTCCCAAACCATAATTCATACGGTGTCGTCTCAACGGATTTAGACGGAGCCCTATTTAAAGTGAATGTAGCTATCTCTAGAGCGTATCCCCAAAATGATAGCGGTAAATCAGTAAGAGACATCATAGATCGCACCATATCCAATAGAGTGCGATTACGATGTTCAGACACACCGTTACGCTGAGGTGTTCCAGGCGGGGTGAGTTGTGAAACGATTCCACATTTCCTTAGGTGCATACCAAATTCGTGACTTAAATATTCTCCTCCACGATCTGATTGTAAGAACTTTATTTTTCGGTCACGTTGATTCTCTACTTCATTCTGAAATTCCTTGTACTTTTCAAAGGTCTCAGACTTGTGTTTCATCAAGTAGACATACCCATATCTACTGAAGTCATCAGTGAGAGTGAGAACATAATGTTATCCTCCGCGAGCCTCAACGCTCTTTGGACCACACACATCAGTATGTATGATTTCCAATAAGTTGGTTGCTTGCTCCATTGTTCCGGAGAACGGAGTCTTGGTCATTTTGCCCATGAGGCATGGATCGCATGTGTCAAATGATTCATAATCGAGAGACTCTAAAAGTCCATCAGCATGGAGCTTCTTCATGCGCTTGACACCAATGTGACCAAGACGACAGTGCCACAAGTATGTGGGACTATCGTTATCAACTTTACATCTTTTGGTATTCACACTATGAATATGTGTAACATTACGTTCGAGATTCATTAAGAATAAACCATTGACCATCGGTGCATGACCATAAAACACATCTCTCATATAAATAGAACAACCATTATTCTTGGATTTAAATGAGTAGCCATCTTGTATTAAACGAGATCCAGATACAATGTTCATGCTCAAACTTGGCACTAAATAACAATCATTGTGGTTTAAAACTAATCCCGTGGGTAAATGTAGAGGTAGCGTGCCGACGGCGATCACATCAACCTTGGAACCATTCCCGACGCGCATCGTCACCTTGTCCTTCGCCAGTCTCCGCTTATTCCGCAGCTCCTGCTGTGAGTTACAAATATGAGCAACATCACCGGTATCAAATACCCAGGAGTTACTACGAGTACTGGTAAGGTACACATCAATTACATGTATATCACATATACCTTTAGTGTTGCCGGCCTTCTTGTCCGCTAAGTATTTGGGGCAGTTCCGCTTCCAGTGACCCTCCCCTTTGCAATAAAAGCACTCAGTCTCAGGGTTGGGTCCATTCTTTGACTTCTTCCCGGCAACTGGCTTACCGGGTGCGGCAACATATTTGCCGTCCTTCTTACCCTTGCCCTTCTTGAACTTGGTGGTTTTATTGACCATCAACACTTGATGTTCCTTCTTGATTTCTACCTCTGCTGACTCAGCATTGAAAATACATCAGGAATAGTTTTCACCATCCCCTGCATATTGTAGTTCATCACAAAGCTCTTGTAGCTCGGTGGGAGCGACTGAAGGATTCTATCAATGACCGCCTCGTCCGGGAGGTTAATGTCCAGCTGGGACAGGCGGTTGTGCAACCTAGACATTTTGAGTATGTGCTCACTGACAGAACTATTTTCCTCCATCTTACAACTATAGAACTTGTCGGAGACTTCATATCTCTCGACCCGGGCATGAGATTGAAAAACCATTTTCAGCTCCTCGAACATCTCATATGCTCCGTGTTGCTCAAAACACTTTTGGAGCCCCGTCTAAGCTGTAAAGCATGCCGCACTGAACGAGGGAGTAATCATCAGCACATGACTGCCAAGCGTTCATAATGTCTTGGTTCTCTGGGATGGGTGCTTCACCTAGAGGTCCTTCTAGGACATATGCTTTCTTGGAAGCTATGAGGATGATCCTCAGGTTCCGGACCCAATCCGTATAGTTGCTGCCATCATCTTTCAGCTTGGTTTTCTCTAGGAACACGTTGAAGTTCATGTTGACATGAGTGTTGGCCATTTGACCTACAAGACATTTTTGCAAAGATTTTAGACTAAGTTCATGATAATTAAGTTCATCCAATCAAATTATTTAATGAACTCCCACTCAGATTAGACATCCCTCTAGTCATCTAAGTGTTACACGATCCGAGTCGACTAGGCCGTGTCCGATCATCACGTGGGACAGACTAGTCATCATCGGTGAACATCTCCATGTTGATCGTATCTTCCATACGACTCATGTTCGACCTTTCGGTCTCTGTGTTCCGAGGCCATGTCTGTACATGCTAGGCTCGTCAAGATAACCTAAGTGTTTTGCATGTGTAAAACTGTCTTACACCCGTTGTATGTGAACGTAGGAATCTATCACACCCGATCATCACGTGGTGCTTCGAAACGACGAACTTTAGCAACGGCGCACAGTTAGGGAGAACACTTTCTTGAAATTATTATGAGGGATCATCTTATTTACTACCGTCGTTCTAAGTAAACAAGATGCATAAACATAATAAACATCACATGCAATTAAATAGTAGTGACATGATATGGCCAATATCATATAGCTCCTTTGGTCTCCATCTTCGGGGCTCCATGATCATCTTCGTCACTGACATGACACTATGATCTCCATCATCGTGTCTCCATGAAGTTGCTCGCCAACTATTACTTCTACTACTATGGCTAACGGTTTAGCAATAAAGTAAAGTAATTACATGGCGTTAAATCATTGACACGCAGGTCATACAATAATTAAGACAACTCCTATGGCTCCTGTCGGTTGTCATACTCATCGACATGCAAGTCGTGATTCCTATTACAAGAACATGATCTCATATAACACAATATATCATTCATCATTCATCACAACTTTTGGCCATATCACATCACAAAGCAATTGCTGCAAAAACAAGTTAGACGTCCTCTACTTGTTGTTGCATCTTTTACGTGGCTGCAATAGGGTTCTAGCAAGAACGTTTTCTTACCTACAAAAAACCACAACGTGATTTGTCAACTTCTATTTACCCTTCATAAGGACCCTTTTCATCGAATCCGCTCCAACTAAAGTGGGAGAGACAGACACCCGCTAGCCACCTTATGCAACTAGTGCATGTCAGTCGATGGAACCTGTCTCACGTAAGCGTACGTGTAAGGTCGGTCCGGGCCGCTTCATCCCACAATACCGCTGAAGCAAAATAAGATTAGTAGTGGCAAGAAAGTTAACAACATCTATGCCCACAACAGATTTGTGTTCTACTCGTGCAATAGAGAACTACACATAAACCTGGCTCTGATACCACTATTGGGGAACGTTGCATAAAATAAAATTTTTCCTACGTTCACCAAGATCAATCTATGAGTTCATCTAGCAACGAGAGAGAGGAGTGCATCTACATACCCTTGTATATCGCGTGCGGAAGCGTTTAAGAGAACGAGGTTGAGGGATTTGTTCTCGTCGTGATCCAAATCACCAGAGATCCTAGCGCCGAACGGACGGCACCTCCGTGTTCAGCACACGTACGGTCAGCGTGACGTCTCCTTCTTCTTGATCTAGCAAGGGGGAAGGAGAGGTTGATGAAGATCCAGCAGCATGACGGCGTGGTGGTGGATGCAGCAGGGCTCCGGCAGGGCTTCGCCAAGCGACTACGGGAGGAAGAGGTGTAGCAAGGGGGGAAGGGAGGCGCCAGGTGTCAGGGTGCGGCTGCCCTCCCACCCCCCTCTTTATATAGGGACCCCATGGGGGGCGCCGGCCCTAGGAGATGGGATCTCCTAGGGGGGTGGCGGCCAAGGGGGGAGACTTGCCCCCCAAGGCAAGTGGAGGCGCCCCTGCCCTAGGGTTCCCAACCCTAGGCACAGAGGGGGGCCCAGGGGGGGCGCAGCAGCCCACTAGGGGCTAGTTCCCCTCCCACTTCAGCCCATGGGGCCCTCCGGGATGGGTGGCCCACCCGATGGACCCCCGGGACCCTTCCGGTGGTCCCGGTACAATACCGGTGAACCCCGAAACTTTCCCGATGGCCGAAACTCGACTTCCCATATATAATTATTTACCTCCGGACCATTACAGAACTCCTCGTGACGTCCGGGATTTCATTCGGGACTCCGAACAACTTTCGGTTTGCTGCATACTCATATCTCTACAACCCTAGCGTCACCGAACCTTAAGTGTGTAGACCCTACGGGTTCGGGAGACACGTAGACATGACCGAGATGGCTCTCCGGTCAATAAACAACAGCGGGATCTGGATACCCATGTTGGCTCCTACATGCTCCTCGATGATCTCATTGGATGAACCACGATGTCGAGGATTCAAACAACCCCGTATACAATTCCCTTTGTTAACCGATACGTTACTTGCCCGAGATTCGATCGTCGGTATCCCAATACCTTGTTCAATATCGTTACCGGCAAGTCACTTTACTCGTACTGTAATGCATGATCCCGTGACCAGACACTTGGTCACTTTGAGCTCATTATAATGATGCATTACCGAGTGGGCCTAGTGATACCTCTCCGTAATACGGAGTGACAAATCCCAGTCTCGATCCGTGTCAACCCAATAGACACTTTCGGAGATACCCGTAGCATACCTTTATAGTCACCCAGTTACATTGTGACGTTTGGTACACCCAAAGCACTCCTACGGTATCCGGGAGTTACACGATCTCATGGTCTAAGGAAAAGATACTTGACATTGGAAAAGATCTAGCAAAAACGAACTACACGATCTAGTGCTATGCTTAGGATTGGGTCTTGTCCATCACATCATTCTCCTAATGATGTGATCCCGTTATCAATCACATCCGATGTCCATAGTCAGGAAACCATGACTATCTGTTGATCAATGAGCTAGTCAACTAGAGGCTCACTAGGGACATGTTGTGGTCTATGTATTCACACGTGTATTACGATTTCCAAATAATACAATTATAGCATGAATAAAAGACAATTATCACGAACAAGGAAATTAAATAATAATCCTTTTATTATTGCCTCTAGGGCATATTTCCAACAACACCCACCATATACCTCCCTCAAAGCAGCCACCATACCTACCTATTATGGCATTTCCATAGCCATTCCGAGATATATTGCCATGCAACTTTCCACCATTCCGTTTATTATGACACGCATCATCATTGTCATATTGCTCTTTGCATCATGTAGTTGACATCATATTTGTGGCCAGGCCACCTTCATAATTTCTATACATGTCACTCTTGATTCATTGCATATCCCGGTACACTGCCGGAGACATTCATATAGAGTCATATTTTGTTCTAAGTATCGAGTTGTAATCTTGAGTTGTAAGTAAATAAAAGTGTCATGATGTTCATTATTAGAGCATTGTCCCAAGTGAGGAAAGGATGATGGACACTATGATTCCCCCACAAGTCGGGATGAGACTTCGGACTTTAGAAAAAAAAAGAGAAAGGCAAAAAAAAGGAAAGGCCAAATAAAAAAAAGAGAGAGAAAAAGAGAGAAGGGACAATGCTACTATCCTTTTTACCACACTTGTGCTTCAAAGTAGCACCATGATCTTCATGATAGAGAGTCTCCTATGTTTTCACTTTCATATACTAGTGGGAATTTTTCATTATAGAACTTGGCTTGTATATTCCAATGATGGGCTTCCTCAAAATGCCCTAGGTCTTCGTGAGAAAGCAAGTTGGATGCACACCCACTTAGTTTCTTTTGTTGAGCTTTCATAGTGCATCCGTTGCATGGCAATCCCTACTCACTCACATTGATATCTATTAATGGGCATCTCCATAGCCCGTTGATACGCCTAGTTGATGTGAGATTATCTTCCTCCTTTTTTGTCTTTTCCACAACCACCCTTCTATTCCACATATAGTGCTATGTCCATGGCTCACACTCATGTATTGCGTGAAAGTTGAAAAAGTTTGAGATTACTAAAGTATGAAACAATTGCTTGGCTTCTCATCGGGGATGTGCATGATCAAGTATTTTGTGTGATGAAGATAGAGCATAGCCAGACTATATGATTCTGTAGGGATAACTTTCTTTAGCCATGTTATTTTGAGAAGACATGATTGCTTTGTTAGTATGCTTGAAGTATTACTATTTCTTATGTCAATATGAACTTTTATTTAGAATCATTTGGATCTGAACATTCATGCCAAAATAAAGAAAATTACATTGAGAATTATGCTAGGTAGCATTCCACATCAAAAATTCTGTTTTTATCATTTACCTACTCGAGGACAAGCAGGAATTAAGCTTGGGGATGCTTGATACATCTCCCACGTATCTATAATTTTTTATAGTTCCATGCTATTATATTACCCGTTTTGGATGTTTATGGGCTTTACTTTACACTTCTATATCATTTTTGGGACTAACCTACTAACTGGAGGCCCAGCCCGAATTGTTTTTTTGTTTGCCTATTTCAGTTATTCGAAGAAAAGGAATATCAAATGGAGTCCAAACGGGATGAAACCTTCGGGAGCGATCTTTTTGGAACAAATGCAAACCTGGAGACTTGGAGTGGACGTCAAGCAACAAACGAGGCGGCCACGAGGGTGCCCGGCGCGCCCCCCGGGGGTGGGTGCGCCCCCCACCCTCGTGGGCCCCTCGAGCGTCCACCGAACTACTTCTTCCTCCTATATATACTCCCGTACCCTGAAACCATCAAAAGCGACCACGAAAAGCTAATTCCTCCGCCGCAACCTTCGGTATCCGCGAGGTCCCATCTTGGAGCCTTCGCCGGTGCTCCGCTGGAGGGGGAATCGACCATGTAGGGCCTCTACATCATCTCCAAGGCCTCTCCTATGAGTTGTGAGTAGTTTACCACAGACCTTCCGGTCCATAGTTATTAGCTAGATGGCTTCTTCTGTCTCTTTGAATCTCAATATAAAGTTCTCCTCGATCTTCTTGGAGATCTATTCAATGTAACTCTTTTTGCGGTGTGTTTGCCGAGATCCAACGAATTGTGGGTTTATGATCAAGTTTATCTATGAGAAATATTTGAATCTCCTCTGAATTCTTTTATGTGTGATTAAGTTATCTTTGCAAGTCTCTTCGAATTATCAGTTTGGTCTGGCATACTAGATTGATCTTTCTTGCAATGGGAGAAGTGCTTAGTGAGGGAGTCCTGGATTAGGGGGTATCCGGACAGCCGGACTGTGTACAACGTCCGGACTATGGAAGCGTGAAGATACGAGACTCAAGACTTCGGCCCGTGTCCGGATGGGACTTTCCTTGGCATGGAAGGCAAGCTTGGCGATCCGGATATTATATTTCCTTCCTTGTAACCGACTCCATGTAAACCCTAGCCCTCTCCGGTATCTATATAAACCGGAGAGGTTGGTCCTTAGAAGGCCGATCACAATTACTCTTGTACTACCCATATCATAGGCTAGCTCCTAGGGTTTAGCCTCTACGATCTCGTGGTAGATCTACTCTTGTACTACCCATATCATCAATATTAATCAAGCAGGAAGTAGGGTTTTACCTCCATCGAGAGGGCCCGAACCTGGGTAAACATCTGTGTCCCTTACTTCCTGTTACCATCAACCTTGACGCACAGATCGGGACCCCCTAACCGAGATCCGCCGGTTTTGACACCGACATTGGTGCTTTCATTGAGAGTTTCGCTGTGACGTCGCCGTCAGGCTCGATGGATCCTTCAATTGTCATTAACGGCGCTCTCCATGGTGAGACTTTCCTCCATGGACAGATCTTCGTGTTCGGCGGCTTTGAGCTGCGGGGCAATTCGCTTGGCCACTTGGAGTAGATCAATAGCTATGCACCCGACCATCAAATAATGTTTGGAAACCTGAACTACACAGCGGATATCCACGGAGACTTGATCTTCGACGGATTAGGGCCAGCACCAGAAGCGCCGAATAGTCGCGATGAGCACGGCTTAGACCTGCTGTCAGACGTCGCTCGAGATATCGTCCCGGCAGAAGCCTCGGATTGAAATCCAGGACAGGTTGCTTCGCCTAAGGACGGAGGGTTGGACCCCGCCCCTCAGGTCGTACCTTAATTGACGATGGAGCCGAACACATGTTTCACCTATGAGGGAACCTGTGACTCCGGACCCCCGGATTCATATCCGGATGCAGGTTCCAGTCAGCGCGCCCCCGAGCCCGCCGATCCTGGTTGGGCTCTGGTGATGGAGTTCACCGCAGCGAACGTTTTTCAGCACTCGCCCTTTGGCGACATGCTGAACTTATTGAAGTCTCTCTCCTTGTCAGGAGACTCCGGGCCGAACTATGTCCGGCTCGAGTGGGAAGCAGATAATGACGGAATTCGTTGCCCACCCACCACCCACTTCATTTCCACGATCGATGATCTAACTGACGTGCTTGACTTCGACTCTGAAGACATCGACGGTATGGATGACGATGTAGGAGAATCACAGGAGCCACCGCTCACCGGGCAGTGGACGGCCACCTCTTCATATGATATATATATGGTGGACACTCCGAAGGAAACTAATGGCGATGAGGCAACGGAGGACAACCCCTCGGGAAGAAAATCAAAGAATGGGCGTCGTCGGCGCCACTCCAAGCCCCGCCATAGCAACACCAGCCCCGGAGGCGAAAATAATCCGGATAGCGCCGAAGAAGAATACGACCCTGATCAGCCCGCCTTTGAGCAGTCTGAACATGAAGACGAGCAGGTCATCCCAGTTGAATAGGCGACAGACGCATACCCGAAGGAGGACAACTACATGCCCCCTCCGAAGACGAGATCAGCCTCAACGATGACGAGTTCGGTGTACCTGAGGATCCCGTGGAGCAGGAGCGCTTCAAACGTAGGCTTATAGCCACTGCAAGGAGCCTAAAGAAGAAGCAGCAACAACTGCAAGCTGATCAAGACCTGCTCACAGATAGATGGACTGAAGTCCTGGCAGCTGAGAAATATGGACTCGAATGCCAAATAGCTGACCGACCACCCCGTGGCCGGGACAAAACGGGATACCAGCCTGCACCCCCACGCTGATACACTACGACTTAGGGCAACAGGCACGACCTGCAAGATATTCTGGACAGTAAGGCAGGACAACCAAGATCGATCTATGGATCGAGGGGGCGTGCCCCAGTGCGCAACGACGACCGTCACACCGGATACACCATCAACAAATCCGGCCGGGCCGAACATAGCAACCCAGACCAATCCGACCTACAGCCACATAGCCCGGCACAGAGGCGCCACACACCCCCTCTGCTTCACACACGAAGTAATGGATCATGAATTCCCAAAAGGGTTCAAACCCGTAAACATCGAATCATATGATGGCACAACAGACCCCGCAGTATGGATCAAAGATTTCCTTCTCCACATTCACATGGCCCGCGGAGATGATCTACATGCCATCAAGTATCTCCCCCTTAAGCTGAAAGGACCAGCCCGGGACTAGTTAAACAACCTGCCAGCAAATTCCATTGGCAGTTGGGAAAACCTGGAAGATGCATTCCTTGAAAACTTCCAGGGCACATATGTGCGACCACCGGACGCTGATGACCTGAGCCACATTACTGAACAGCCCGGAGAGTCAGCCCGGAAATTCTGGACTCGGTTCCTCACTAAAAAGAACCAAATAGTCGACTGTTCGGACGCCAAAGCCCTGGCGACTTTTAAGCATAATATCCGTGACGAGTGGCTCGCTCGACACCTTGGCCAGGAAAAACCCAAGTCTATGGCAGCTCTCACAACCCTAATGACCCGTTTTTGTGCGGGTGAGGATAGCTGGTTGGCTCGTAGCGGCACCACGCCACATTCCGGCACTCCGGACAGTCGCGATGCTAACGGCAAGCCACGGCGCAACAGACATAAGAGACGGAACAACGGTGACAGCACGGAAGACACGACAGTCAACACCGGATTCAGCGGACCTAAATCCGGACATCGGAAAAAGCCATTCAAAAGAAATAATCAGGGACCGTCCAGTCTGGACCACATACTAGAGCGCTCGTGCCAAATTCATGGCACACGGATAAACCAGCCAACCACACCAATAGAGACTGCTCGGTGTTCAAACAGGCCGGCAAGATAAACACCGAAAACAAGGACAAGGGGCTGCACAGCGACGATGACGATGAGCCCCGGCGTCCGAATACGGGAGGGGGGGGGTGGGGGCAGAAGAAATTCCCCCAGGTGAAAATGGTGAATATGATCTACGCCACCCGCATTCCCAAGAAGGAACGGAAGCGGGCGCTACGGGACGTCTATGCGATGGAGACAGTTGCCCCCAAGTTCAACCCATGGTCAGCTTGTCCGATCACCTTTGACCGTAGGGATCACCCTACCAGCATCCGTCACGGCAGCTCAGCCGCATTGGTCTTAGACCCAGTCATTGACGGATTCCACCTCACGCATGTCCTTATGGACGGCGGCAACAGCCTGAACGTGCGCAAGATGGGCATTGATCCTTCAAGGATCAGGCCCACCAAAACCACCTTTAAAGGTGTTATTCCTAGAGTAGAGGCCCGCTGCATGGGTTCTATAACATTGGAAGTGGTCTTTGGATCCCTAGACAACTTCAGGAGCGAAGAGCTGATCTTCGACATCATCCCTTTCCGCAGTGGCTACCATGCACTGCTCGGACGAACCGTATTTGCAAGATTCAATGCGGTGCCGCACTATGCATATCTCAAGCTCAAGATGCCGGGACCGCGTGGGGTCATCACTGTCAACGGAAATATGGACCGCTCCCTTCGAACAGAAGAGCATACGGCAGCCCTTGCGCCAGAAGTACAATGCGGCCTCCTCCGACAAACCAATCCGGCGACAACTTCGAGCACTGTAAAACGGGTCCGGAGCACCCCGCAACAGGATCAACATGAATGTCAAGATCGTGATTAGCAGTCCGGCCTCTGCTTAAGCCCCTCCAAAGCAGCATTCGTGCCATGCGTACATAACTACGCACTCAAGATACCTTGGGCATAGGCGGAGGCGCATCAATGACCCAGTCGATAATGCAGGTAACCGCTAAAAACCTTCATACTCTTTCCCTCTTACCTTTCTGGACACCGCGTTAGTGTAGCATCCTCAGAAGAGCCAAATTGCCGGACTCATATGGAAGAGACACCGAAGGAGGCAACAGACGTTGTGCGCAGAAGGAAATAACCAGGTGGAATCTATTTACGATCATTATACCTACTTTGTCTATCTGCACACGGCTTGCCCCTGGATAGGACATGTCAAATAGTCCTATTTTTATCTCTGCCTAATGCATCCATTGTAAACATACACTTAAACATATTTTTCGTCCAATGGAGATTATATATAGCGTCAGCTTATTATCCTTATTTGAGTATTTTTCTCTTATAAATGTTTATTTGGTATTGCATCCGTACACCTTGGTACGACCAGTTTGCCAGGGGCTTCTTATGACACCCCGTAATATGGCAACTAAAAGTCCGCACACTTTCAATACTGCGGCACCCCGAACTTATAGCACTATATGCATCAGCTCCGAATCATGTCTTGGGTCTACAGTTGGGATAGCCCGGCTCCGTTGTTTTGGTGCCTTACGTTCCGTTATATCGGCTAAGGTAGCGCAGGGAGAACTAATGCGATTGTGTCCCGGTTCTTTCGGATGAGCACCTCAGTAGAGAAAGCCGAAAACTGACCGGCGTGATGTGGCGAGAGCTGGTCGCTGTTCGAGAGGTAGTAAAATCCTTAAAGATTTTCCGCTTTAGGCGATAAATCGGCTTTGTCCGATCAAGGCGTATATAGCGCCCCAATTCGGCCTTCCGGATTCTAGGGGCTTCGCCGAAATTTAAAATGGTAGACTTCTATGGCTAAGTGAAAGTTATAAAGCCGCATAGTCCGATTGCCTCGTTCGCTGCGCTGGACACCTCCTTAAGGGACCAAACATTTGGGTAAAGAGTGTCCGGGTTTTCCACGAACACTCCAGTGCTAGTCACGCGGGGGCGGAAGTCGATGACTGGCCTACTTCCAGGATTTTATAAACAGCCACACAGAAGGTAATATTTTAAATAACAAAAGCGTTATATAGTGCAAGTAACTTCGTCCTTAAAATACAAACATGACAGAAGCGAATTCATTCAAAAATGGTGTCCTTGGTACATTCGTCCGCCACGAGGCGAGCACCCTTCATAATGCCATCATAGTACAACTCTGGATGGTGATGCGCCTTGCCCTCCGACGTCCGTCCTTGACCAGCTTCTCCGCATCCATCTTGCCCCAATGCACTTTGACGCGGGCAAGGGCCCAGCGGGCACCCTCGATGCACACGGATCGCTTGATCACCTCAAGCCGTGGGCAGGCATCCATCATCCGGTTGATCAGGCCGAAGTAGCTACTGGGCATGAGCCCACCAGGCCACATCCGGACTATGAACCCCTTCATAGCCAGTTCGTCCGCCCTGTGGAGTTCGACCAACTGCTTCAGTTGGTCACTCAGAGGCATCGGATGTTCGGCCCCAACATACTGGGACCAGAATAGCTTCTCCGTTGAGTTCCCCTCCTGGGCATGGTAGAACTCCACAGCGTCTGATACGCTGCGTGGCAGATCTGCGAATGCCCCTGGAGAGCTCCGAATTCGAGTAAGTAATAGAAACGCCTCCTCCACATGTTTGCTTTGCATAAAGAACTTCTTACCCGCTGCTATCTTCTTCGCCTCCTGGATCTCCTGTTGTGCTTTCTCGGCATAGGCCTTGGCGTCTTTTAAGCCCATAAGGGCCTTCGCAAGCTCGGCCTCTTTGGCCTTCAGATCATGCTCCACGGACTTGCACTTCTTGCCGAGGTCCTGGAGCTCCTGATGTACCTCACCTACCCTAGCACTTTGCTTTTCGCGCTCCTTAAATTCCGAGGCTGCCTTGTCTTCGGCCTCGGACAGCGCCTTCTTTAGGGCCGCCACTTCGGCGGGGCCCCCTGTTACACGGTCACGACACTTAGTTGTTAGACCCACCAATTCTGCCTATCCTTAAATACATAAGAACTGGAATTATTTACCCTTGTTCTCTTCGAGCTGCCTCCTCGTGAGGTCAAGCTCTCCTTGCGCCTGCTCCAGGTCCCGTTTCAGATCGGCAACCTCGGCAGTACGGGCAACAGCAGCATGCAGCACAACTTGCTTATTCAAAACAATACTTATGATTAAACTCCTGCGGATTTTAATTGACCCTCTGATCGACTTTTCTTTCCGAACGCCAAGCAGAGTATTAGGGGCTACTACCTATTGGGTGGTAATTTTGCACATATTTATTACTCACCTCGAAGCCTATTAGGAGGCTGGTGCAAGCTTCGGTTAGTCCGCTCTTGGTGGACGAAACCTTCTGAATCACCGTACTCATAAGAGTACAGGCCCTTCGTCTAGGGAAGCGCCGCAAAGAGCTTCTAGCAGACCATCCGGCGCTTCATGCGCAACGGAAGTCCGCGACACAGACGGCTCGCCCTCCTTAGCTAGGGGTCGCCTGCTTGAGTCTGGAACCATTGAAGGTTCCGGAATTGTGTTCGGCTCAGATCCCGGCTGGCCATGGCTCTCGTCGACACGATCTGCGGGAATCTTGAACCCCGCGTGTCTGACGACTGAGACCCTGCCTCGGGGCGTCTCCAGGGTCACCTCCCCCTGCTCTGGGAGCCTTTGGGACAACACCTCCGTGTCGTCCGGGGGCACAGGAGTGGTGGCCGTCGGAAGAAAATTCATCTCCGAGTTACTCAGGGACCCGGAGGAGGTTACCTCGGGGTGATCCCTAGCCGGACTGCATATATGTTCAGCGTTATAAATACAAAAACTGTGAAGTGAAGTCATGATAAAATGCAAACACTTACGATCGTGCTAGGGGCTTCCCCCTAGGCAGCCATCCCTCCTCGCTGAGGGCGGCTGTGGCGGAGTAGTCCGGAAGGGGCCCCTTTGCCTTCTTGGACGCCCCAGCCTCCCCTCCTAGGGTGGCTTTCTTCTTCTTCCCCCCGGTGGGGGAAGGTAGGATCTCTTCCTGATTCCCCCCACCTCCAGGGGAGGAATCCGACTCGTCGTCATCGGACGACAGGGGAATGAAGGCCCGGCGCCGAGGACCTTTTCCAGCCCCCAGGTCCGCCTCCTCGGACCCCTCATCCTTTCCGAATGGGGCGTCTTCTTCTTCTACCTCCTCCCAGTCCGCCTTGTCATCTTCGGACGAGGCTTTCGGCACGATCTTCCGCCGGAGACCCTTTCGGGTCCCCGGGGCCTTCTTGTCGGCCTTCTTCTCCGGCACCTTGTACGGCGCCGGGACCAGCATCTCCGTCAGGAGAACATCTACTGGGTCTTCTGGCAATGGAGCCGGGCAGTGAACCCGCTCCGCTGTCTCCACGTAATCCTGAAATAAACATGCACAATCACTTAAGGCACTCCCATGAATATATCGGGAAGAACTGGGTTCAGTGTCAGTCTAAGAACTCACCGGCCTAGGAGCCCGTATGACATGAAGCCCACGGTCCTCGGATATCGGAGGAGGCATTTTGGAGGCCTTGAACAGCTCTTTCCATGCGCCTTTGTGCGTCATGGTGTAGAGCCTCTGGAGCGTTCGGTGCTCGATGGGGACGAACTCCCACAGATTGACTGCCTGCCTCTGGCAGCGCAGGATTCGGCGAACAAGCATGACCTGGATCACGTTGGCAAGCTTGATGTTCTTGTCCTTCATGCTTTTGACGCATGTTTGGAGTCCGGCCAGCTCCGTGGAATCGCCCCAGGACAGGCCCTTCCTCTCCCAGGAGGTGAGCCGCATGGGGGCTCCGGATCGGATCTCGGGGGCCGCCACCCAATTGGCGCCGCGCGGCTCGGTGATGTAGAACCACCCCGATTGCCATCCTTTTACGGTCTTCGCAAAGGAGCCATCAAGCCATGTGACATTGGGCATTCGGCGCACCATGGACCCTCCTTACTTTGCCTGTTGGCCTCTTACCACCTTCGGCTTCACGCAGAAAGTTTGCAGCCATAAGCCGAAGTGGGGCCAGATGCGTAGGAAGGCCTCGCACACGAAGATGAACGCCGAGATGTTGAGGACGAAATTCAGGGCTAGATCGTGGAAATCTAGCCCGTAGTAGAACATAAGCCCGCGGATGAAGGGATGGAGTGGAAATCCCAGTCCACGCACAAAGTGGGCGACGAATACGACCCTCTCGTGGGGTCCTGGGGTCGGAATGACCTGCCCGGTGTCTGGTAGACGGTGCGCTATGTCCGCGGCCAAGTATCCGGCCGCTCAAAGATTGGTGATGTGCTCCTTCTTGACGGTGGAAGCCACCCACTTGCCTCCTACTCCGGACATGTTTAGCTATGCAGGGAAGACTTGGGCTTAGGTGCTGGAGCTCGAGGGGGCAAGAGTGGGCAAAGGAGGAAGAAGGCGTGGGTGAAAATGGGGGAATCTGATCCCTTCATAGAGGCGCCGGAAGCGGTGCGCCTCCCCACTTGCCCGTTGGGAATCGCTTGTTTCCCAAGTGCCACGGTTAATGGCATGGTGAGATTACCCATGCCCGCACTGATGAGAATCCCGTAATAAGGGGACACGATCTCTGCTTTGACAAGACGTGTGTAATGCCCCGGATTCGATGCGCCAGGTGTCCTCCAGTCATTCACCACCATTGCCTTGTCATTGCTTGCCTGTTGCATTTTTCCATGTCATCATCTGCTTTTCATCTGCATGTTTTTCAAAACTTGCATCCATTCGGGTTCTCCCGGTTCTCTCCATTGTCCGTTCTAAGTCCGGACACACTCGCATGCGCCCATTGCCCCCTCAGACCTCGTTTCATGAGTGGCATAAAAATGTTCTCGGAATGGGTTGAGACTTGTTGAGCAATCTTATTATAGCGTAGACAGAGCGCCTGTCAAGTTTCGTCGCATTCGGAGCCCGTTTGAGTGCCCAACCGCCATCTGTGGCGACACCATTGTCGGTTTATTCGCCGGACGTTTTTGGTCTCCGGAAACCCATGCTGGGTTGCTCTCTCTTCTCTTCCCACAACCCACCTTGGCCCAGCCTGCCTCTCCTCGTGTCCGGAACCGCCCGATCGCGATCGAAGGGTCCGAAAACCCCCCTAAACCAAACCCTAGCCAAAAACTGCTATATATAGCCTCCTTCCCCTTCCATTTCTGGAAAACCTAGCCCCCCTCAAAATCCGCGCGCCGCCAGCCTCCTCCCACCTCCTCCTCGTTGTCAGCGCCGGCCGACCCTGCCCTGCCACTTGTCGCCGCCGCCGCCACGCCCTTCAGCCTATCCCGCGCCGCCACATCACCCTCCCCGCCGCTCGCAGCCACTAGGGAGCTGCCACGCGTCCCCAGCGCGCCCCTGCCTCCACTCCCCGCACCGCCAGGCCCGTGCTAGGCCCGCTCAGGCCCCGTTCTGGGCCTCGAGGGCCACAACCAACCCGAGCGCCCCGCTCTCTCCTCCCGTTGCCTCTGCCCGAACCCGTCATCGGCGCGCCGCCGCCGGTTCGCTGGAGATCGCTCCGCCGCGCCCTCAGCGCCTCCTCGCCGTCGCAGTCCTCCGCGTTGCTACGCCGGGTCCCCGCTGGCGGTGAGAAGTGCGCCACCGCGCCCCTTCTCCTCATTCCTCCCCTCGGTCCCCCTCACCTTGCTCTCTCCCTTCACCGCAGGGATCCGTCGCCACCGTCGTCCTCCGGTGACCGGATCCGGCCACCCGTGGCCCCGTCCGGCCTCCTCTGCGCCCCTTCGGCCTCCGGCGCCGTTGCCGGTCCCCTCCACTGTCCTCCGCTCGATCCCATCATCGCCGGCTCGTCGGAGTACCAGCGCGCCGCCACCGCTCGTCTCGATCCCGATCGGATTGGGAGAGCCGCGCGCCCTCGTCGCCGGCAACGTGGGCCCGCGGCCCAGACCAGCTTCCCCGGCCTGCTGCAGCCCCTTCCCCAATAGGGCCGAAGCCCATGGTGAGCAATGGCTAAACGCCGCTCTGTGCGTCAAATAGTCATATAGCGCTCGTCTGTTTTTTTTCCAGAAAATCGTCCAAGTCCCTAAATGTTTGCATTCTGGTGCTATGTTCTGCATGTTATAACTTCATGTGTGCTGCTCCGTTTTGCATGCATAATAATATCAAAATGTTCATCATGAGATGCTCTTCATTTCATTCCATTGTGCCATGATTGTTTGAGTCCGTCTTGATACCCTTATCATTGTTGCAAGAGTGCATGTTGCTGTTAACCTGCTGAAACTGTTATAACTTGCGGTTTTGTCTTTTTCTTTGCATTTTGTGTGTCCATCCTATGAGCTTGATGTCTACATGAGTTTTGAGCGACATCACGCCATCTTTACAGGTGTGCTTGTCTTGTATTTTGGTGAGTCATGTAGTGAGTGCATCGAGCTAGTGAAGGAGGGTACTTGCTGTTTCTGTTTTGCTAGTCTGAATCTGCTATTTCATGATGCTATGTAAACCTGCTGCTACAAGTGATTATATGCATAATCTGGAGATGTTCACTAAGTATGTTTTGTTATACATGTCATGATCTATCCAATAATGCCTCTGGTTGCATTTATAGCCTGCTGTAAATTGTTGTTATCTTGCTCCAAACTTGCTAAATAATGTTGTTGTCAGCCTGTTAACATGAAGTTCAGTTTTGGCCATGTGGTTTGGTAGTGATCCATGTACCCTAAGAACTTGTTCTTGCCATGATTAGTTTCATAAACATGTATTCTTATTATTGGTTGCCTTGCCATGCCTTGTATTGCTTTGTGGTGAGTGGTTGAAGCTCACCAACATGCCTACTTATTGTTGTTCCTGCCATGTATGAATCTGTCATATCACTAGCTATGTTTACATGGGTGCCATCATATTTTCTGTGCCCTTTTGGCTCATGGTCAGTAAGGGACTTTTGTTCTATTCAATTAGTAGATTCATCACAGGCCTTTTTTTGCCATGATAAGATTCTGTAGCATGTTGTTTGATAGCTCTAAACATTGCAACCTGATGTTATTTCTGTTAAGTCTGAAACTGTTATTATTTGCAATCTTGCCATGTCCTTTTGAGCATGTTATAGTGTTTTCTGGAGATAGCTCAGTGTTCATGTTTTTGTCATGCTTTACCTGTACATCAAGTCCATGCCTTTTGTTCTTACGGTGAGATGATGTAGCATATTGTTTTGATGCTTGCTATATGCCTAGTTGCTGTTTTGGACAGCTTGTCCTTTAAACTTGTATATAGTATGTGTTGAACCGTTGCTCCGTTTTGAGTGTGCTCCATTTGGAACTTGCTTATAATTGCATGTAGTTTCATATTATCATGTTGCATCCTTGTTTTGAGGTGTTTGCTTGATGTTTGGATGCATTTAGCATCAATGCCATGTTAACTTGTTTTGCTCATATCTTTTAGGCCGTACCTCCGAATTAAATGAACTTTATATGTAACTTGACTAGAATCTCGTGTAGATCATATTGGTGCATCTTAACTTGCTATTTAACAATTTGAACATAAGGTTTATTCAGATCTGGACCAATTTCGAAATTTGCATATGAGGACTAACCGGATTAGTTATCTGTTGTTTCCGGCCTCATTTAAACTTGTTTGGCTATGTTGTTCTTGTATGCATCATATCTTGCCATGAGTAGCTTCATGTAGCCTTGTCAGGCATCATGCTTGGTTGTGCATCATGTCATGTATACATGTTGTGTGTTTACCTTGTTGTGTGCTTCTTCTCGATAGTTCCCGTTTTGTTGTGATCATGAGGATTCGTTCGTCTACGCTTGGTTCGTCTTCGTGGCTTCATCTTATTCATGGACTCGTTCTTCTTCCTAGCGGGATTTCAGGCAAGATGACCGCTACCCTAGATCTCACTACTATTATTGCTATGCTAGTTGCTTCGTTCTATCACTATGCTGCGCTACCTATCCCTTGTTCTACCAAGCCTCCCAAATTGCCATGTCAGCCTCTAACCTTGTCACCCTTCCTAGCAAACCATTGCTTGGCTATGTTACCGCTTTTCTCAGCCCATCTTATAGCATTATTAGTTGCAGGTGAAGTTGAAGATTGCTCCATGGTGGACAGGATTATGTTGGGGTATCACAATATCTCTTATATTATTAATGCATCTATATACTTGGTAAAGGGTGGAAGGCTCGGCCTTATGCCTGGTGTTTTGTTCCACCCTTGCCGCCCTATTTTCCGTCATATCGTTATTATGTTCCTGGATTTTGCGTCCCTAATGCGGTTGGGTGATTTATGGGACCCCCTTGATAGTTCGCCTTGAATAAAAATCCTCCAGCAAGGCCCAACATTGGTTTTACCATTTGCCTCACCACCACCTACTTTTTCCTTCGGAGTTTGTTCTACTTGTCACGCCCAATATGCGACACTATCCTAAAGAGACACGAAGGTCCCACCAAGGATAGAACCGCATATTGATACGCGTGACAAGTTGGTATCAGAGGCTCGACCGACCCTAGGAGCCCCTTGATTGATCGTGTAGTTTGGCCGTTGTTGAGTCTAGAAAAAACTGTTTTCGGAGACTAATTATATCGAAGAGTAGGAATTCTTTTTACTCCTCAGCCCCTTCGTCGCTCTGGTGAGGAATCTTGATGTAGGTGTTTTGATTTACTCCTCTCCCCCTTCAAATTTTTCTTTAGGATCACGCAGTTGGTTTTTCCGATCGTTGGTTCTCAGCTCTTTTCATTTGGTGCTTTTCTCGTTAAGTTGATTCGAGTCTCTTTTATCTAGGTTCTATCCTCAGTTGTTTTCTTTTCCCACCCGCCCACCCCTTTTCCCCTTCTCGGAGCCTTTGCTTTCTTTCAACCAGTGTTTTCTCTTCAAGATATTCGTCAGTTCCCCCTCCCAAGTTGCCTTTGTTTTTCCCGCCCTCCCACCCTCTTCTTCCCGGTGTCTAAGTCTGTTTCGAGCATCAATTCCATTCGTGTGGAGTCTCTTCAGTCTTCCCTCAATCATTTCAACCGCTGAATTCTCGTCTCGATGGACATTCTCCATCTCTTTATCTTCTCTGGTGGATTCAATTCTAATTTTTGGTAGTGATTATATTCTTTTCCTTGGCTCAAGTGTTTTCCCTGCTCGTTCGCCTCTTGCCAGTTTATCCTTGTAGAGTGAAAAAGACATCTCAGGATATTCGTCTGTGTTCCAATTAATTCGAGGTTGTCACCACATTCAAATATTTCAATTGTTCCAGTGCATCATCTATCTGTTCAACATCCCTTTCCAACGGTGTTTTTTTCTCTTCAGTGGCCCCTAACCCATAGGTCTCTTCCCAGGATCTTACCTGACTCTTCTAATTCCCCCGGAGTTATTCTCAATCTTTTCAAGTGTGACGTAAGAATGGATTTCATCAGTCAGATGCCATCTCCAAGATCACTTTCAAATTCTTTTCATCTTTGGTTCAACCCTTCCTCTTTTACATTCTACCGGAGTATCTCAGTAATTTTGGTGGTGTTTCTCATCACCATTTGAAGACTGAAGAAGAGTTTTTCCTCTAAATCTTGTCCATTCTTCCGGAGATTCATGGTGCTAGCTTGATGTTATCCTCTCAAATTGTTTCCTAGTCGTGCAAATTCTTTTCATCCATCCGGAGCATTTCAGGAGTTGCTTTCTCTCTAGATCATCCAGAGGCCATCTTTTCGGAATATTTCTTTGCTCTGAGTTGTCAAATTCGTTCTCCAATTATTCTATATCCGTGCCCCTTCGCTCGTCTCAATATTCTTCCAGTGCTTCGTTCAAGTATTCTTCAATCAGTTCGCGATCTCTACATTCTCGTCTCTCTAAATTCCCTCAAGTATCTTTGTGCTTTTCTAATTCTTCATGGTGATTCATTCTCTTTCGTCATTCAATTTTGAATTCTTACGGTGGTTCGTTGAAGATTCCTTTTCCGTTCTTATCACATATATTCATTTGTTCTTTCAATCCTACCGGTGATTCATGAAGACCTTCTCAAGTTTGCGATATGTCACTTCTCAATCCCTTTTCAAGCAGAATAAGTAGTATGCTAAATGCATTGCTTGTCATCAATCTAAGTTGATGAAGGGTAAGCATACAATAAATCTTATTCTTATTTCATACAAGTGAGTAATCCCTTCCTTCGGAGTTTGTTCTTGATGAATAAATTCTAGTTCCAAGTGTTTTCATCTTTCCTTTTCCGGAGTTCAATTTCCTCGGCCATTTCGTCGGAAGCTCCATCTAAATCATCGCAAGGCTCGTCTTGTTCTTTCATCCTTCATTCTATCTCATCATCCTTTTGTCACCGGAGTTCTTCATGGTGGTTCTTCATGATTTAATTCATTCTTCAAGAGTTCATCAACATTTGTTGGAGAAATTCAAGTATATTTTCTTCTTGCATCTCAAAGTGCAATTAAATCTCCGTATTCTATTGAACTGGAGTTTTGCATTTCTTCGTTCTTCTAAGCTATCCAATTATTTCCGTTTGTGGTCGGCGATCACCTCATAATCTTGAGATGTTACCCATAAGTCCATGACAAGGTTATTCTTTTCGTTGTTGATTTTTTTCAACAACTCCGTTCAACCCTTTCTTCTAAGGTTGCTTTCTATTCCATTCGTGGTAGAAGATGTCGTCTTCTTCTCCATTCTTTTCATTACATTCTTTCAGTTCTTCCGGAGTCATTGCTTTGTGCATATCGTCAAGTGTCATCCCATCTTGTGAAGTTCATGTTCTATTCCTCCATGTTTCAGCCGGAGTGCTGCCTAAATCCTTCAGTCTTATTCGTTTCTTATCTCGTTCTAACCGGAGTGGTTTCATAGTCTATCCGATTCCGTCATCTTTCGATTCTCGTCATTCTCGCCATTCCTCTCTTCTTCTCGAGTGGTCTTGATTCTTTGCTTCTTCTCTTGAGTTCCTATTTCACCTCATCCCTTTTCCCTTCCGTGTCGTTCCTAAGATCTCGGGGCGAGATCTCTTGTTAGTGGAGGAGTGTTGTAATGCCCCGGATTCGATGTGCCAGGTGTCCTCCAGTCATTCGCCACCATTGCCTTGTCATTGCTTGCATGTTGCATTTTGCCATGTCATCATCTGCTTTTCATCTGCATGTTTTTCAAAACTTGCATCCGTTCGGGTTCTCCCGGTTCTCTCCGTTGTCCGTTCCGAGTCTGGACACACTCACATGCGCCCATTGCCCCCTCAGACCTTGTTTCGCGAGTGGCAGAAAAATGTTCTCGGAATGGGTTGAGACTTGTCGAGCGATTTTATTATAGCGTAGACAGAGCGCCTGTCAAGTTTCGTCGCATTCGTAGCCCGTTTGACTGCCCAACCGCCATCCGTAGCGACACTGTTGTCGGTTTATTCGCCAGACGTTTTCGGTCTCCGGAAACACATGCCGGGTTGCTCTCTCTTCTCTTCCCATAGCCCACCTAGGCCCAGCTTACCTTTCCTCGCATCCGGAACCACCCGGTCGCGATCGGAGGCTCCGAAAACCCCCCTAAAGCAAACCGTAGCCAAAAACTGCTATATATAGCCTCCTTCCCCTTCCATTTCTGGAAAACCTAGCCCCCCTCGAAATCCGCGCGCCGCCAGCCTCCTCCCACCTCCTCCTCGTTTTCAGCGCCGGCCGACCCTGCCCCGCCACGCCCTTCGGCCTATCCCGCACCACCACATCGCCCTCCCCGCCGCCCGCAGCCACTAGGGAGCTGCCACGCATCCCAAGCACGCCCCTGCCTCTTCGTGCCAGGCCCGCCCGGGCCCCGATCTGGGCCTCGAGGGCCGCAGCCAACCCGAGCGCCCCGCTCTCTCCTCCCCTCGCCTCTGCCCGACCCCGTCATTGGCGCGCCGCCGCCGGGTCGCCGGAGATCGCTCCGCCGCGCCCTCAGCGCTTCCCCGCCGCCGCAGTCCTCCGCGCTGCCACACTGGGTCCCCGCCGCCGATGAGCAGCGCGCCGCCACGCCCCTTCTCCTCATTCCTCCCTTCGGTCCCCCTCACCTCTCTCTCTCCCTTCACCACAGGGATCTGTCGCCACCGCCATCCTCCGGTGACCGGATCCGGCCACCCGCGGCCCCGTCCCGGCCTCCTTCGTGCCCCTTCGGCCTCCGGCGCCGTTGCTGGTCCCCTGCACCATCCTCCACTCGACCCCATCGTCGCCGGCTTGCCGGAGCACCGGCTCATCGCTGCCGCTCGTCTTGATCTAGATCGGATCAGGAGAGCCGCGCGCCCTCGTCGCCGGCAACATGGGCCCGTGGCCCAAACCAGCTTCCCCGATCTGCTGCAGCCCCTTCCTCAACTGGGCCGAAGCCCATGGTGAGCAATGCCTAAACGCCGCTCCGTGCGTCAAATAGTCATATAGCGCTTGTCTATTTTTTTTCCAGAAAATCGGCCAAGTCCCTAAATGTTTGCATTCTGGTGCTATGTTCTGCATGTCATAACTTCATGTGTGTTGCTCTATTTTGTGTGAATAATATATCAAAATGTTCACCATGAGATGCTCTTCATTTCATTCCATTGTGCCATGCTTGTTTGAGTCCATCTTGATGCCCTTATCATCGTTGCAAGAGTGCATGTTGCTGTTAACCTGCTGAAACTGTTATAACTTGCTGTTTTGTCTTTTTCGTTGCATTTTGTGTGTGCATCCTATGAGCTTGATGTCTACATGAGTTTTGAGTTACATCATGCCATCTTTATAGGGGTTCTTGTCTTGTATGTTTGTGAGTCATGTAGTGAGTGCATCGAGCTAGTGAAGTAGGGAACTTGCTGTTTCTGTTTTGCTAGTCTGAATCTGCTATATCATGATGCTATGTAAACCTGCTGCTACAAGTCATTCTATGCATAATATGGAGATGTTCACCAAGGATGTTTTGTTATGCATTTCATTCTCTATCTATTAATGCCCCTGGTTGCATTTATAGCCTGCTGTAACTTGTTGTTATCTTGATCCAAACTTGCTAAATAATGTTGCTGTCAACCTATTAACATGAAGTTCAATTTTGGCCATGTGGTTTGCTAGTGATCCATGTACCCTAAAAACTTGTTCTTGCCATGATTAATTTCATAAACATGTATTCTTACTGTTGGTTGCCTTGCCATGCCATGTGTTGCTGTGGTGAGTGGTTCAAGCTCACCAACATGCCTACTTGTTGTTGTTCCTGCCATGTATGAATCTGTCATATCACTTGCTATGTTTACATGGGTGCCATCATATTTTCTGTGCCCTTTTGGCTCATGGTCAGTAAGGGACTTTTTTTCTATGCAATTAGTAGATTCATGCCATGGCTTTGTTGGCCATGATAAGTGTCTGTAGCATGTTGTTTGATAGCTCTAAACATTGCAACCTGATGTTATTTATGTTAAGTCTGAAACTGTTATTATTTGCAATCTTGCCATGTCCTTTTGAGCATGTTATATGTTTTCTGGAGATAGCTCTGTGTTCATGTTTTGTCATGCTTTACCTGTACATCATGTCCATGCCTTTTGTTCTTACGGTGAGATGCTGTAGCATATTGTTTTGATGCATGCTCTATGCCTAGTTGCTGTTTTGGACAACTTGTCCTTTAAACTTGTATAGAGTGTGTTGAACCGTTGCTCCGTTTTGAGTGTGCTCTATATGAAACTTGCTTAGAATTGCATGTAGTTTCATATTATCATGTTGCATCCTTGTTTTGAGGTGTTTTCTTGATGTTTGGATGCATTTAGCATCAATGCCATGGTTAACTTATTTTGCTCATATCTTCTAGGTCGTAGCTCCGAATTAAATGAACTTTATATGTAACTTGACTAGAATCTCGTGTAGATCATATTGGTGCATCTTAACTTTCTGTTTAACAATTTGAACATAAGGTTTATTCAGATATGGACCAATTTCGAAATTTGCATATGAGGACTTACCGGATTAGTTATATGTTGTTTCCGGCCTCATTTAAACTTGTTTGGCTATGTTGTTCTTGTATGCATCATCTCTTGCCATGAGTAGCTTCATGTAGCCTTGTCAGGCATCATGCTTGGTTGTGCATCATGTCATGTATACGTGTGGTGTGTTTACCTTGTTGTGTGCTTTTTCTCGATAGTTCCCGTTTCGTTGCGATTGTGAGGATTCGTTCGTCTACGCTTGGTTCGTCTTCGTGGCTTCATCTTCTTCATGGACTCGTTCTTCTTCCTAGTGGGATTTCAGGCAAGATGACCGCTACCCTGGATCTCACTACTATCATTGCTACGCTAGTTGCTTCGTTCTATCGCTATGCTGTGCTACCAATCCCTTGTTCTATCAAGCCTCCCAAATTGCCATGTCAGCCTCTAACCTTATCACCCTTCCTAGCAAACCATTGCTTGGCTATGTTACCGCTTTTCTCAGCCCCTCTTATAGCGTTGTTAGTTGCAGGTGAAGTTGAAGATTGCTCCATGCTGGACATGATTATGTTGGGGTATCACAATATCTCTTATATTATTAATACATCTATATACTTGGTAAAGGGTGGAAGGCTCGGCCTTATGCCTGGTGTTTTGTTCCACCCTTGCCGCCCTAGTTTCCGTCATATCGGTATTATGTTCCTGGATTTTGCGTCCCTAACGCTGTTGGGTGATTTATGGGACCCCCTTGACAGTTTGCCTTGAATAAAACTCCTCCAGCAAGGCCCAACATTGGTTTTACCATTTGCCTCACCACCACCTACTTTTCCCTTCCCTTGGGAGTAATTAACCCTAGGGTCATCTTTATTTTAGCCCCCCGAGCCAGTGCTTCTCTAAGTGCTGGTCCGAACCGAGCAGCCTGCGGGGCCCCCTCGGGGAAACTCGAGGTCTGGTTTTACTCGTAGCTTGACTTATCCGGTGTTGCCCTGAGAACGAGATATGTGCAGCTCCTATCGGGATTGTCGGTGCATCGGGCGGCTTTGCTGTTCTTGTTTTACCATTGTCGAAATGTCTTGTAAACCGGGATTCCGAGACTGATCGGGTCTTCCTGGGAGAAGGAATATCCTTTGTTGATCGCGAGAGCTTATCATGGGCTAAGTTGGGACACCCCTACAGGGTATAAACTTTCGAGAGCCGTGCCCGCGGTTATGTGGCAGATGGGAATTTGTTAATGTCCGGTTGTAGATAACTTGACACCAGATCCGAACTAAAATGCATCAACCGCGTGTGTAGCTGTGATGGTATCTTTTCGGTGGAGTTCGGGAAGTGAACACGGTTTCGGGTTATGTTTGACATAAGTAGGAGTTCAGGATCACCTCCTGATCAATGCTAGCTTCACGACCGTTCCGTTTGCTCTCTTCTCGCTCTTATTTGCGTATGTTAGCCACCATATATGCTTAGTCGCTGCTGCAACCTCACCACTTTACCCCTTCCTTTCCCATTAAGCTTTGCTAGTCTTGATACCCATGGTAATGGGATTGCTGAGTCCTCGTGGCTCACAGATTACTACAACAACAGTTGCAGGTAAAGGTTATGCGATGATCATGACGCGAGAGCGATGTTTGCTTGTTTTAGAGTTCTTCTTCTGCTTCTTCGATCAGGGGATAGGTTCCAGGTCGGCAGCCTGGGATAGCAGGGTGGATGTCATTTGAGTTCCTGTTTGTGTTTCATCCGTAGTCGGATGTTGCTCTTATGTATTGTGATGTTGTATTCGTGTGGCATTGTATGCCTTTTGTATGTATCCCCATCTATTATGTAATGTTGATGTAATGATATCCAACTTGCAAAAGCGTATTGCGGTTCTATACTTGGTGGGACCTTCGTGTCTCTTTAGGATAGTGTCGCATATTGGGCATGACAACGTGTCACAGAAACCGCCTCGTGATATGCGTTGTAGCTGGTTGTGTGGACACAGTTTGAACAATGGATCCGATCATAATAACATGTCACGTTGTCAGGAAAAGTTGTCAGCAGATTGCATTTGTGAAATATCATTCTCTCTACGGTGGTATGCGAAGATCATTTTTTAGATCCGGACACGATTTGAGTGTTCGATAATTACTTTGGAGTATTCGGAGGACGAACCCACCTTGCAATGCCGAAGACAATACTGCGCGTCGGACTCATCGTCATTGAAGCCTAGTTCAGGGGCTACTGAGGGAGTCCTGGATTAGGGGGTATCCGGACAGCCGGACTGTGTACGACATACAGACTATGGAAGCGTGAAGATACGAGACTCAAGACTTCGGCCCGTGTCCGGATGGGACTTTCCTTGGAGTGGAAGGCAAGCTTGGCGATCCGGATATTATATTTCCTTCCTTGTAACCGACTCCATGTAAGCCCTAGCCCTCTCCGATGTCTATATAAACCGGAGAGGTTGGTCCTTAGAAGGCCGATCACAATTACTCTTGTACTACCCATATCATAGGCTAGCTCCTAGTGTTTAGCCTCTACGATCTCGTGGTAGATCTACTCGTGTACTACCCATATCATCAATATTAATCAAGCAGGAAGTAGGGCTTTACCTCCATCGAGAGGGCCCGAACCTGGGTAAACATCTGTGTCCCTTACTTCTTGTTACCATCAACCTTGACGCACAGATCGGGACCCCCTACCCGAGATCCGCCAGTTTTGACACCGACACTTAGCTTTGGGTTAAATATTGTGGTGTCCTTTCCCAGTGACAGCAGTGGCAGCAAGGCACGTATTGTATTGTTGCCATCGAGGATAAAAAGATGGGATTTGTACCATATTGCATGAGTTTATCCCTCTACATCATGTCATCTTTCTTAATGCGTTACTCTGTTCTTATGAACTTAATACTCTAGATGCAGGCAGGAGTCGGTCGATGTTTGGAGTAATAGTGGTAGATGTAGAATCATTTTGATCTACTCGTCCTGGACGTGATGCCTATATACATGATCATGCCTAGATAATCTCATAACTATGCGCTTTTCTATCAATTGCTCGACAGTAATTTGTTCACCCATCGTAATACTTATGCTATCTTGAGAGAAGCCACTAGTGAAACCTATGGCCCCCGGGTCTATCTTTTATCATATAAGTTTTAAATCTACTTTTATTTGCATCTTTTATTTTCAAATATATATCATAAAAATACCAAAAATATTTATCTTATCTTATTATCTCTATTAGATCTCACTTTCGCAAGTGGCCGTGAAGGGATTGACAACCCCTTTATTGCGTTGGTTGAGAGGATCTTGTTTGTTTGTGTAGGTGCGTGAGCCTTTTGAGGAGCCTCCTACTGGATTGATACCTTGGTTCTCAAAAACTGAGGGGAATACTTATGCT
>NC_057810.1:106111747-106150364 GCF_018294505.1 Triticum aestivum
GCGGGCGTCGGCTGAGAAGAGAGAGACGGGGTGGGGGGGGGGGGTGGGGGGAGGGAGAAGAGATTTCCCACCCACCACGCACGGACTCCAAGAAATATATGGTGATAATGTGAGGTGGGCCATGCGGGAGTCCGGACCGCTTCCAAGCCCACTTCTGACTGCCCTGGCCCCTCAGACGCCAACTGCCCACCACATGCATGCATAGCAAGTAATCCAGTGCTAGTAAAATACTGGGATATAAGCCCGCTTATGTGGAGGAGAGAGAGGCATTGACAAAATCAAGGAGTGGGCTCTGCAAGAGCCCGTCTCTACATGTGCTCCTAGGTATAAAAAAATATTCTAAAAAAAGAGGAATAAAAAAACAACTGTGTCTAAAAAAAGAAAGGTAAAAACATTTGAGGAAATAGATAGGGAGAAAGTGAGAAAAAGTTGTAACCTTATAGCCTACCTTATAGTCAATAGTATGGTAGCATTACATGAGGAGGGAGTGGTGCACATGCCAAGTTCACTGGGCTGCCGTGTTTCAAACTCCTCCGTCGTAACAGTGGAGACAATATCTTTCATCAAAAATAAACAATGAATACTCGTTGCTCATCCTCTAGATCGGAAAGAATACTTTCATTCACCGACATGTGGGATGTCGACCATCCTAGTCCACCTACCATGCACAAAATTATCCTGGTCTACCCCGTCCGTATCACTGGACCAACCTTTCCCACTATAAGTAGGTCAGACGAAGGAACCATCATGACTTCGTTGAATTCCGCTTCTTTAAGAAAACTTACTGTACCCGCAATACTGCTACCACACACGAAGACCGGATGACACTGTACCACGTCATATCACTGAAACCCACTAGGCCATCCTCAAAAAAAAACCCACTATAGCCCTCCTATAGGTCATCTATTTTGGAACAGAGGGAGTATGTCTCTGTACTGCTATGATTTTGTGTTGTATGTCTTTGCTATGATTTTGCTACCCTATGAACCAAATGAGGCCTGAATGTATCCGTGTCGACTAAGCCTACAATTTTAGGAGCTTGGGCTATTGGCCGATCGACGACGGATAAGTATAAGCGTACCACGAGCTCATTAGCCCTAACGTTTCTCTTTGGTGAGTGTTTTGCAAGTACTATAGCTCGCACAATAGCTAGCCCACTAACACAAAGAATCATCAAACAAGCCCTACTGATATGATAAACAATTCAAACTTACATCTAAGCATGCCATATATTACATAAAAAGCTGGCAAGGATACATCTGTTTCCATAACATAACTCGGAGAGGGTTCGCATGATTCACTATCAAACAACAAACAAAAGTAGCAAGTACTGGCCGCACAAGACAATGCACTAGCCCTAAGATGTTGTGATAACACACATCGTTCTGGCAATTAAACATAGGGTAATGCAAACTAACCTGAAGGATTAGCGTGACCAACTATTTCTTGTCATCGATCTCTCGGGCAATGACCACAACATGGACAACGACATGTGTCGTGGAATTAACACGTCAGATGTCCTTAGTGTCAGGACTTAGTCGCGAGGCCAACGCATCTATGTGGTAGCTTGAGAGGGGTTGAGCGGAATCGAGAGACGCAACACAAGACAGGGATTTAGACAGCTTCGGGCCCTGGGAAACATCATCCGGTAAAAACCATACATGCTGTTTGAGGCTAGGTCTCATTATCATCACGAGGGAGTCGCCGTAAACCGGCTCTCCTCTAGTTGTGTCTAGACCTAGAGATTATTGATTGTTGTCTCTCCCTCTTTGGGGAGCCCTGCCCCTCCTTATATATGTTGAAGGGGCGGTTTACATGTGGAGTCCTATTAGGATTAGGACTAGTCTATCTCTAATACAAACCGGATACAAGTCCTGGTCTTAACTCTTTGTAAGGTAAATATTCCTTTCCTCTTAAACCGGCCCACCATAGTTGAACCGGCCTTCATGAACCGCCCGTCGGGCCACCGGGTCTTGTTGCTCCTCTGGCCCGCCTACCGGATTACCAATGAACTGTAAACCGTCTGGT
Source organism: Triticum aestivum (assembly GCF_018294505.1). Taxonomy (NCBI): domain Eukaryota; kingdom Viridiplantae; phylum Streptophyta; class Magnoliopsida; order Poales; family Poaceae; genus Triticum; species Triticum aestivum. The sequence continues at coordinate 106,113,776 of NC_057810.1, forward strand.
CTGCGCAGGTCGCCGGTGAATCGCCAAGTCCGGCCGGTTTATCCTTCCGGTCGGTTTACGCCATGGGGCATATCCCCGACATTAGCCCCCAAGTTTAGCTTGGATTTATCCATGGTAAACTTATGTTGCAAATAAACACCAGAACAAATTTGACAGGTTGTGCTCCGGATTAAGAATTCTTGTAGACCGGCACCTGATCATCCTTAAGTCCTTGTTATTTCCTCCTTCTAGAAAATCCGGTTTAATAGACCAGCTTCATAATCAACTTGCTGATATTGGTTTCTCATAGAAAATATATTGTGAAGAGTAACTCCTTTGATTCAGCTCTCAATGCTTAAGAAAATATTGGTCCTTGAAATACTCATCTGATCTTCAGCCGGTTTAAGAATGTAAAACTTGGCCGGTTTACAAATATTGATGGCACCAGATCATAACTGTTTGTTGACATCAGCTTTGAAAATATACCTCTTATATGCCTATCACTTGTATCCCCCAAGTCTTTAAGAAGGTAGCATAGCAACAGCTTAAGACTTGCTTCAATATAAATATCACAATCTTGAAGAAATCAATGTTGTTCATCCCAGTCACTAGTAAAAACTGAACACTCCATATTATATAGCCCCCAAGTGCCGGGTCATTTATGCAATAATGAGCAGGGACTTTGTAAATATAATCATGTAGATTTGAGCAATGATGTGTAGCCCCCAAGGACCGGCTCATTAAGATAATATTGAGCTGGGACTTGATATATACTTTAATGAAAACAATATCATATGATGTAATCCCCATCAAGGGCTTGAATCCACGTCCATAAGGTTAAGAGCCTTGTGCTTTACCAACTGAGCGGTGGACCCTTCAACATAATGGATTTAACTTGTGTACCTTGAGTTGTTGACAGGAGCAATTGGTAGCCCCCAAGGGCCGGCTCACTATGATATGATGAGTCGGGTCTTCAATAAGATGAGCAAAAAATGACCTTGCATTATCCCCCAAGTGTCATGGTGCATGCTTGCAGTGACATGAGACTTGCGTATTTGATGTAATCTCAACTTAAATAATGTAGCCCCCAAGTGCCGGGTTGTAACCTGCAGCAACTCGGGACTATTCCTTCAATTGTAGAATAAATTATATCCATTGATAATATGATAGCCATTGCGCTAAAGCGACTTTGAAAACCTTAATCATAATACTGGTTATTGATAACCATAATGGAAATCCAGCCATGTTGGCTATTCAAGATAATATAATCCGGTATGAAAAATTCATCCAATATCATAATAAAAATTCAGCCAAGTTTGGCTATTTGAATAATATAACCCAATCATTTATAAGCGCATGATTCCAATGACGCAATCCAAATATATACTGGCGACGTATAGTCCAAAGCCAGGCCGGTTTAATAAACACCGGATAATTTTTCATTATATACTGGTGACTTATCGTCTTAAAGCCAGGCTGGTTTAACAAACACCGGATAATTTATCATCATACTGGTGACACATAGTCGAAAGCCAGGCCGGTTTAGTAAACGTCAATGATTTATAATCATGCTTTATTCAACCTGTTTCTGTATACAACAAGTTTAAAGTATCCTGGCGGTTTACCGCCAGACGGGTCAAGAATAATCAAATTTGAAATATATCATACCTGTGATATTGAATCACATTGCTGGTTTTACCAACTTTTTGTAGTAAGAGTGATAACCCCAATCTTGAGTAATGATAACTCCTTTCGTACTATGCCGGTTGATGATAAACCCTACCGGGTTGTGATAAACACCGGTTTAACCATATATAATACTGGCGACTCGTAGTCAAACCAGACCGGGCTGAAAGTCTCCGGATTATAACTTGATCCTGTATTGACAACTTGTAATTGAAAGTCAAGCTGGGTTAATGAACGCCGGTTTACTCCATAATAGGATGGTAATAGAAAATCAAACCGGGCAGATGGCCCCCGGGTTAGGATTTGACCGTGTTCCGCCAATTTGTAATTGACAGTTTGAAATGGATTAACAATGTCGGTTTAAAAACGCAACAAAAATCAAATAACAGTTATGAAAAAAAATATGGAAGCAAACGCAATGATAAGACCATTTGCAAAAAGAGGCTTTACTGAGCTGATCAGATGGTGTTACCATGGTCGGACACGACCAAGCTCCCAATAAGGTGTAGCTATGGTTCAAGTCAGCCAGGTCCCCAACTGAAACCGTGGCATTATGCCGATCAAGTGGCGTGGCAATGGTTCGGGTTCGACCAAGCCCCCAAGTGACTCTGTGGCCTTAGGCCGATCAAGAGGCGTGACTGGTTCAGAGTTGACCATGTCCCCAAGTGATCTGGTGGCTTTCGCCTATCAAAAGGTGTCGCATTGGTTCGGACACGACCAAGGCCCCAAGTGATATCACAAAACTTTTTTGAAAAGCAAATTTCAAGGGGTAAACCGGAGGCCGCTTTAAGACAGAACCTCCGTGTAACCACGCATGATGTAAAAAAGAACAGAGACCCCGCTTTATAAAGCAGAAGCCCCCATGTGATCAATAATATGTTAGGCCAATAAGGCAGGATACCCATGTTTGAACCGCGCATCATGGCAGCAGGTCCTCTTCGGTAATTTTTAACTTTTTTGCAAGAGATAAATTCTTCTTGAACCGGGATCTTGAACCGGATATTGAGAGCTTCAAAGCTTTGTGTGAGACATCTTTCCGTTGAACCGGATTTTAAACCGGAATCCTCATTTTCAGCCGGAAATTTTCTGACGGCCTTTAAACTCGAACTTGCGAGAAGTTAATTCCTATTTGAACCGGACATTGTTAAACCGGATTTGAGCGCTTCAGAACTTTGTGGGAGAACAGATTTCCATTGAATCGGATATTAAATTGGCATTCTTCAGTTTGAACCAGAAATTGTCTGACGGCCCTTAAATTTTCATCCATATGGTAGTAGCTTCCGGGACCGGGTTATCTTTCCCTCCATTGTCCTGAGGTTTTTAAATTTGCTGAAACTGGCAAGACTTGTTGCGTCATATCATCGTAGCCCCCGAGTCTCAAGGTGACTCAAAGAGTTGGCTTGAGATTCTTCATATTTGACTGTCATATAAACCGGCATAACTTGTATATCATTGGTGTTGATAGCACGATGTTAATCCACAGAAATTTGAGGTGACTGCGGCGGGTTATAAATGATCCCGTATGAGCCGTTTCAGCAACTCGGCCAATGGCTCCTTCCAACTGGTAATTTGAAGTTAATCAAACTGTAGTGGCGGCGACTTGTGCGCCTGCCCATTGAACCATCCAGTGCAGACGGCAGTTGATGATAATTTGCCTCCAATTTGAAAGAAAGCCGGGCAACCCAAGCTGTGACTTGCTCATACTTCAATAAACAGCCCATGCAGATAGGTGCGACCCGGTATGTTGATGTAGACAAGGCCGTGAGAAATGGACGGAAAAGATGACCTTAGCATCATAGGCGGCTCAAATAGATCAACCGGCCGTGGTGTTTGTAAACCGACGCGGATGGGCGAGTTAACCACGTCGTTTTGATGTAGTGAACAACTGTCCTGCATCAATAATAGTGTAGATCAAGGGAAAGATAAACTGCTCTTTGACAAAAAATAATATGTGCCAATAAAATATATCTTTGATGAATATCACCTGATGTGCCAGGCCGGAAATAGTCCGCCATGAAATTTATGATCGCTAGGTGGATTTGAAGTCGCTCACGGGTGAACCGGCTGCGGCGTTTGTAAGCCGGTGCGGACAAGTGAACCGGCCGCGAGGGCGGACAGGTGAGTCGTTCGTGGCATTGTAAGGCAACGCGGACGGGTGAGTCGATCGCAGGCGTGGTAAACCGCGTGGACCGGCGAGCCAATCGCAGGCGCGGTAAGCCGCACAGACGGGTGAGTCAGCCACCTCGTGTTGATGTAGCAGGAGCGGCGACCTGCGTACGTGCTCGTCGAGCAGCACGGCATGGACAAGTTCTAGTGCAAAAAATAATGATGGTGCACGCCCCCTTTGCGACACCCTTGTAATAAACAATAGTCCTGAAAAAAAATATCACAGACCGGAGTAATTGTTCTTTGATAAAAACAATATGCACTAAAAATAAATAGACAAGATAGCACCTGGTATTTTTTGCTGGACGTGCTTGGATCAGAAATAACCGGACAGATGCACGTCTAATGTATCACTGATCACCCGGATCGTTGGACAATATCAAGTTGCCGATTGAACCGTGTGTGAGGCACTAGAAGTGCATGGAAAGTGAATATTGTATGCATGTCATTAGCACTCTGGCCGCATAATCCATGCAAATAGCAGGTTTTCTCTCTTATCTGCTTCTGCCTTCCCTTTTTGGTTCCAAACAAGACCGCAGAAGCGACGCATCTTTAACAAAGTCGGAGATGATGATTTGGCAACAGCAGCTCTCCGCGGTAGTGGTGGTTTGAAAAAGAAACGAGGCCGGGGCAGCCTCGCAAGGTTCTGCGGCTCGTGGCGCGACAAAGGAACGGGGACAAGCTAGCAGCGGCCTCTGGACGACGGCGGCTGTTAGAGCGAAAAGGAGGCGGAGCAGAGCGGACGAAATCACTGTTTTGACCTTGTGCACGTTTATCGTCACAAACTGAACCCGACGTAAAAGTATTTCACGATTTGACCCTTTTAGAAACGCCAGGGCCCGCGTCGTTTCCAGCCAACATCCAAACGCCGACCCAGCTAGCGTTTCTTACCTGGCCCACTGCCAGGCCGAGTTGGCGTTGCAAGCTGACGTGGTGGGTTTAAAACGCCGAGCTAGCTAGCGTTTCTAGAAACGCCGGCACCAATGGCGTTTCTGGTGCAGATATTTTAGGTGGTCGTGGGGCTTGCACCCACCACTCACCACTCATTCTCTTCTCCCCCATTGGCCTACCCCGAGCTCTTGCCCTTTTCCCCCTTTGTTTCCCTCACTTATCCCCTCTCAAATCCTTGCAAATCGATTGGGTTGGTCCGTGGATCCGGTGTCATTTTCGTTCGTTGAGGTAACCTCCTTGATCTCACAAATTTTTATTGGTTGGATTTGCCCATTTGAATTGATTTGTTCTTGTTGGTCCTAACCCTAGTTATGAACATGGATGTATAATGTGATGTTTGTAGTATTGTTATTCCAATGGTGTTGCATTGTGATGTTGTTGAGCATGCCTTATTGTTTGATTTATGACTAATGTTAAGATTTAGGGTTAGGGTTATGCCTAATGTTAAGATTTAGGGTTAGAGTTAGTGGTTTTGTTAGCAATGTGGTATATTTAGCATTGTACATTTTTATACTTATGTTCCCCCTTTTTTAGATGGACAAGATTGTGAATATTCATTATGTTGACAAAGAGGCATTCATGAATGTGGATATTATTGACAAGTATGAGGAAGTATTGATATTTCTTGAGACACCTAGTTATGAAGAGGTTGTGGAAGAAACACGGATAAGATTAAAGTGGGTGGATGCAAGTGACCAAGTGAATTAGTAGGAAGATATGATGTTGGGTCGGCACACAAGTGTCGAATGAAGACAATGCCTATCGAGTCCAATTTGCATTGGGTTGCATATAAGGAGGTTGTTGCATCCTCGGCAGTCAAGTCACTAGAAGTATTTGCATGTAAGGTGGTGAAGGCTCCTCTCTTTAATGTTAACTTGAACCAAGCCTTAGTAGATGATGTGAGCCCGGTTAGTAGCGTGCCGCCTATTGTTGAGCATAAAGTTGAAGCTGAAGCCAATGAGTATCCCCTATATGAGTTCGGAGGTAGTGCACCGAAGAAAGATGATGGTGATGACTCCGAACTCCACTTAACATCCTAGTTACGAAGAGGGTCCAAGAACATCCACGAGGCTGTGTCTCCCGTGCCATCAGGAAACACCACTTGGGTCAAAAGATTCCATAAGTAAGCCCTGGCACACCTCTCCACAACAGCCGGACTAGCATTCTCTAGGCACTCGTAAAAATGATCTTGTAGCCACGAGAACAAAACACCAGATGGCCTAGGATCCTTCTTTGTTCCATGAATCCACGGGGGAGGTTCAACACCAACCAAACCTGCAACCCTTTGTCGCCACCCCTCGGACTTTACCTTCCCGGTAAGAGCCCTGCCCTCGATCGGAAGACCGCAGATCATCACAATATCCTCCAAAGTGATGGTCATCTGACCAAGAGCAAGGTGAAAAGAGTGCGTCTCTAGCCTCCAACGGTCCGTAAGGGCGGTAATGGCCGTCGAGTTCAGCCATGGTGGTGTGCCTTTAAAGTTGAGCACAAACTGGAGAAGATCCATTCTTCTAAAATAAGGCTCGTAGCGACGGTCATACCTCAGTGACTCACGTGGATTGTGGCCTCTCAACCGAAGTACTGGAGGAACCTACAAAAATCACACGCACAATTTATATACTTCTCTAAACTACTCACAATATACTCACAATATGATAATGTAGATACATAATTACCTCCCCTCTTTCCACAAGCACAGCACGATGCTTCTCCTCATAATAATCATCAAGGCCGGGATATTTATCCGGCTCAAACATCCTAAAAAATAAGATACATGGATTTGTTATGATATATGCTTAAAATTACGACCACATCATATACAAAATTGTGTGAGAACTACTACAAATTATCCCAAATATATAAATCACGAACCACATTACCAACACCAATTATTTTCAACCTATTTTATCCTAAAGAATCTATCACAACTAATTATTAACAAATAATAGGTTCAACCTAATCCTAAAAAATGGGCTCTCTCTAAATCCAATACTATACAAGTTAACTAAGAATACTTCAACAGTATATCCCCAAAATATTCATCAAACAAATCACTAATAACTCATCTTAGGGTTCCACCATGTTTGAAAAAATGCATCTAAAATAGCCAATCTTGACTGAAAATAAATGTAGGATTGGGAAGAGAATACCTCAAGAAACTCGGGGGTGCTTCGATCTACTCGTTTTGATGATCAGTATAGCAGATCTGGGGGAGATTTGGGGGAGAAGAGGGAAGGGGCGGCCGCCAGTTCGTCAAGAACTGCCCGACCGGGGCTGGGACTGCGAGTGGACTCGGTTAGCCCCCGCGGCCCGCCGCGTATTACTTCATCTAGCCCAGAAACGCCAAGGACATTGGCGTTTCACATGTGCCACGTCAGCCAACAAAGCGGGTTCGGACTGACTGTGGGCCAGGGCAGAAACGCTAGCTGCAACAGCGTTCCTCTGTTGGCCAGGAACGCTAGCTGGGTCGGCGTTTGGATGTTGGATGGAAACGCCGCGGGCCCTGGCGTTTCTAAAAGGGTCAAATCGTGAAATACATTTACGCCGGGTTCAGTTTGTGACGATAAACGTGCACACGGTCAAAACGGTGATTTCGTCCGAGCAGAGCAGGGTTGGAAATGACTTGGAGTCGGCCTGCACCCATCACCAAATCCTCCTCTGATTTGTTGTTGGTTTGACTTTTCTTCTTGTGTTGATAGATCAATGGATTACTTTTGCCTTCACGTCTGGAACCAGTAGTACTTGATTGTCCCAGCGACTTGATGTTTATTACTAATCTGATTTGATGTTTTTACGCAGTGCACAGCCTAGTGCCTCGGGACTTGAAGTCAGCAAAAACAATTCACGGCAGGTGAAATTGACGTCTCGGGCTTTCGGCGACTTGACGGATTGATGCGTTTGCTACCATACCTCGAGTCCAACAGCGGAGGTCGCCGGATCAGATAACAACACTGGAGGCGTGCGCGTAGAAACTCCAGTCGGTCTCGGCCGCAACAGAAATCGATCCATCCTTGAATCGACGGATCGCCAGACGCGTGCCGCGGCGCACACGGGAACCCTAATCCTCTCGTCTCAAACTTTGAACGTGCCAGCTCCAGAATTAGCTATGATTTTGTTCTCATGGATACGATGTACATAATTCAAACTAATTCTTCATCCGAAAAATTGCGCACTTCTTGAACCCTAAAAGAGATCCCTCCAAGAACTCAACACCACCGTGCACGGGCCCCACGGTGGGCGCCAACTGTCGTGGAATTAACACGTCAGATGTCCTTAGTGTCGGGACTTAGTCGCGAGGCCAACGCATCTATGTGGTAGCTTGAGAGGGGTTGAGCGGAATCGAGAGACGCAACACAGGGATTTAGACAGCTTCGGGCCCCGGGAAACATCATTCGGTAAAAACCCTACATGTTGTTTGAGGCTAGGTCTCATTATCATCATGAGGGAGTCGCCGTAAACCGGCTCTCCGGTAGTTGTGTCTAGACCTAGAGACTATTGATTGTTGTCTCTCCCTCTTTGGGGAGCCCTGCCCCTCGTTATATATGTTGAAGGGGTCGTTTACATGTGGAGTCCTCTTAGGATTAGGACTAGTCTATCTCTAATACAAACCGGATACAAGTCCTGGTCTTAACTCTTTGTAAGGTAAATATTCCTTTCCTCTTAAACTGGCCCACCATAGTTGAACCGGCCTTCATGAACCACCCGTCGGGCCACCGGGTCTTGTTGCTCCTCTGGCCCGCCTGCCGGATTACCAATGAACTGTGAACCGTCTGGTCTGTGCAGGTCGCCGTGAATCGCCAAGTCCGGCCGGTTTATCGTTCCGGCCGGTTTACGCCGCGGGGCATATCCCCGACAGCATGGGAATCGATCTCTGGGGCGATGTCCACAGGACTGACCATGACATCGGAATTGATCTCTGGAGCGATGTCCACAGGATGGACAGCGGCATCAGAATCGATTTCCAGGGCGATGCCAACAGGACTGACCACGACATCGAAAATGATCTCTGGGGCGTTGTCCACAGGACGGGCCGTGACATCGGAATCATCAAGGATGTCCACCGGCACCTGCACAACTCTAACATATCAGCAAGCACATTGCAAATAATCAAAAACCACAACTATGGTAATAAACCATTATTTTTTATCTTGTGCACTCACTGGGGGATCCCATCCCTCCGGTGGCATCTCTTCGTCCTCGATGGGGGCCATCACCTTGCCAGGGGAATACTGCTTCTCAACGGCGACTATCTCCTCAAACTCGGCCTTGAGCCTCGCATAGGTGGCCATCAAAGTTTCTGGGGTAGGCACGGTGGGGCCCTTTCTGTTCTTCCAACTTTCTTTGAGGAGTTCGTCTGCCAACATCGTCAACTCTTTGGCCAGTGCTTGTTTCTTGGAGTTCTTCGTCTCCATGGGTTGGCCCGCCAACATGGTCAACTCGTTAGTTGGTGCTCGCTTCCTGGAGATCGCTGTCTCCAGTGGGTTGTCCGCTGACAACTCTATGCGTAGTGCTCCAGGATCCATCAATGAACTGACATAAAAAGCAATCTAAAGGAAACCACAATCACAATGAAAACGGGAAAAGAATAGGCTGTGAGAATCGGTCGGTTCTTCTCAAAAAGAAGATTCTTGGAATGAAAATATAGCAGCATCACTGATTCGCCCACCTTTCCTTCGTCGGTACAGAAGAAAAATGGCAGAAGTGAGTAGTCTGGAGTGAGGTTTTCTTCAAGAAAGGGGAGAAAGAGCTTTAACGAGCGTTCCAATGAAATGATGGTTGCTTCGTCCAGTCCAACTTTGAGGCCACTTTACCACTACTGGTAAAGGTGTGGGTTTTTTGATATGAGTCTCGACTGTAGCACCTCGCTGTGATTTGGTGGATGGCACGCGGGCCCGGATGCTTTGATGTCCTGCATGTAGATAGAGCGGCTAGTCATATAGGAGTGCTCAATATTGTGCACCGCGACCAAGGCGGAGAGGAAAATGAGAGAACTACGCAATTAATGCATGAGTATAATTAGGGTAGTATTGTAAAGTACAAGATACATTCCTCCAATCGCAAAATGCCTTGGTTGATGAGATTTGAGATTTGAGCCCTATAAACCGGAAGGGAGGGAGTATTGCACGCGGTGTAGTCTAGTCACTTGTTGAAATCTCTAGAAAGGCAAATACTTCTTTCCGGTTTACAGTGCTATACTAGCAAGTAGTACTAGTACTATAATAGTGGGCTCAAATAGCAATTTTGTCTCATGCAACATGCAAGAGCCTGGCTATATGCATGCTCCAAGGCACCGCACCATGCCCACCCCTACACAAAGACTGCCACACGAGCATTCGCAACTGCCACGTTCGGGTTGCGCTTGGCTCTTCGCCTCTTCGAGAAGACAAACAATGATGTCACTCCTACTTCTACAGTATCGAATCCACTGCTGCATGTCCGTCCACCTCGTGTGGGAGGGATAGCATGTAGCAAACACTTCTACTAGTCCTGCCAGCCACCATGCTCATGCGCGAGGGAGGGACGCAACTTCATTGACTTACTGCTCTTGCCTTTGCGTCTATGACAGGTGGGGCCAATAGGTGGTTGGCCCACCTGTCATGCAGCCAAAGGCAGGTACAGTTAAGGCACCGGAGCTCAGTCCGCGAGGGAGAGGGCATTATAGTAATAAAACTTCTCGGTCTTGTATGAGTTGACGCGACACATCAAAGCAATGCATTTGATATAAGTCTTTTTACACATTTAAAACGGACTACAACATAAGGATGTATGTAGACATATTTTGCATCGTATGTAGTCACTTGTTGCAATCTCTAAAAAGACTTATATTTGGAAACGGAGGGAGTACAACGCATGCATGCATGCCGTGACTTTCCTTTTGATACTTGCATGTGTTGATTTGATGCACCTTGCCAAATTTTGACTATAAATTTAACTAACCAAATTTTCATGCATGTCACAAAAAATTATGGGGCTATTTGGATTGTGACTATGTTTGTCTTATGTTTCCACATTATTTTCCCCACACTTGCCACACTTGCCTAACTTGAGTTGCTCAAATTGTTAGACACACTTTGGCTTGCCTAAGGGAATCTTGCTACACTTTTTGTGTCTATGACATGTGGGGTTCACTGCTAGTAAAAAAATTCTTGTCTTAGGTGTGGCTAATAAAAAAGACTTATATTTATGAATGGAGGGTGTAGAAAATATAAATAATAACGCATGTTGGGGCAACCCACATTTCCGATAGTTTTAGCCGTGGGCTTGTTCACAATTTTTACGAGGGGGTGGTTGTTCATTTAATGGAGGGACTTGTACCAGACTTGAACGATACAAAGTGCAATCTGGCACACCATAAGACCACTTGGAACAAGCGGGTAGCTATCTCAAAAAAATCAATAACTAAAAAAATGGCGACCTGACAAATAGTACACAATTTTAAACGATTGTTTTGATGGAGTGAAAAAGGAAAAGTACCCCACAACGTATATATAGGCCGGAGCCTCCGTGCTTGCTTGCTAGGGTTGCTCTATTCACACACTCTCATCCTCTCCAGATCTAAACAAGATAGGGGTGGTAACATTGTCTTTCTCCCTTCAAAAAACACTATCTTACTATCCTCACCGCTGATTACAGATCCGGATGTATCCCCCTCCACCGGCGAAGGTGAGGAGGGGCAGCGTTTAGGCCGTCGTCGACTGCGAGGGAGGAGACCCACTGCTGGCCACACCGTTATCTCTGGCCAAGCGTCAGCGCGGGAGGTCCTCCGATCCCTTCGTCGTTGCCCTAGTGTGTGTGGATCCGGTCTTACGCCGCCCACCTATCCACATCCCAACGACCTTCAGGTATATCTTCCTTCGAAACCGCCTTAGCTCTACTTCCCCAGCTCACTATGTTGCTGCATGTGCATAATTTTCTACCTCTCATCCCCTCTCGATCGTATGGTCCAACGTCACCTATTTTTTTCATCTATTGTTAGAGGTAAAGCTACTTCATGGAGTCGAATCTTGTACGTGGTTCAAACAAGAAATAAAGTGGGGGTGGGGGAATTTAGTATGTACTCCCTCCGTCCCATAATATAAGAACGTTTTTGACACTAGTGTAGTGTCAAAAACATTCTTATATTATGGGACGGAGGTAGTACATTGGGCTTAGCACAAACAGGAAGGAAAGGGGGTGAAAGTAGTACAAACTGGTCATCCAACTCGTCTCTTGGTTGAAAAGGGAAATATAGGGGTAGCGTTGTACACCGTGGTATGACCAGGACTAGATTTGCTATCCACACATAGGAGTAGGTGGCTAGAGCGAACAAAAATGGGACCAATCCAGATATGTTTCTTGGATGTTTGTTTCTCGGGGCAACAAACTATGAATCACAACTTTATGCCCCTTTAGGTACATGGTCCTGGACTGCTGGTGTACCCACTGTCCCATGCCCTTATACCAAATATTTAGATGTTCTTAATCTAATGCCCCTGGTAAAATGAAGCCATGCCACTGTTATAAGCCATGACAAGTTTAGCCAATTGTTTTTGCCTGTAATTGTTTGACACTCTGACTGTTTCCTTTGTAACTTTTTGTGCAAACAGGGATATCCATTTCACCTAGTTACTGTTGTGACCTTTTAGTGCACTCCTAAAAACTCTTCTTAAAAGAAGTGACTTTTGTGCTGTTTAACTAGAATGTCAGAATGGAACAGTTGGTTCATTTCGGTGGAACTGCACAAAGGGAGATATGTGTTCCAATCCTCATCATCCATATTGGCGCCATAACCTTCCTTTAGGTAAGAATGATATATAATGCATGTGTTCATCTCTATTTTGCGACCGCCATGAGAAAATAATGCTATTTTTTATTAGTACACTTGTACTCCCTCACTGACAAAACCAATTCTGAAATAGAAGGCTAATCATGTACTTGGTTTCACCAACTAGTGAGGAGAAAGAGAAACAAAGCATGAAGAGGAAGAAGAAGAATAAACAGTGCCAAGGCGATCTTGCTGAAGCCAGAGGCCTTAGTCGAGGACATTCAAGGGATCCGGCAATGACTACCTTACATGTGAGACGATCCTCCAGGGAGCCTTTCACTTCTGCTATCTCACTTAATTAATTAGGAGTACTTAAGTACAACTAATTTATTGATGCCTAATTTTCCTGTCAGAGTTAAACAAATCTTTAGTAGCACCCTATGCTGAATCATGTACATGTGTATGTTTGTCTATGGAGGTGAATCATGTGGTGGAGCAGGGAGGGAATATTATTATTGTCATGACATAATAGTGCTATTGTTTTGCATGTCAATTTATTGCCATTGGTTCAATGAGGCAATGTTTTGCGTATTGTCCATCATGAATTTGATGCTATTGTTAGAGTAATATGCTAATGTCTCTCTATCTTTTCTCACTAAGCTAATGAAGGTTTCACCTTGTTCCTACTTGTGCAAACAGGGATCATGTTGTGCCAATCATACATTTTAGTGGAACTACACAAGACAATACAACGAACTGTATCCCAGCCAGTGCTTTAACTTTAATGGAAGTTCTTGATAATCTTTCGATATAATCTCAGCACTGGTAAACAAGAGTGATTTCAATCATATACATTTGAAGTGCACAAAAATATATACTATTGAGTGATTCCAGTGAGTGCTTTATCATCTCTTATGGGACTACATGAATAAGCTTTTTTCCTCAGGTTGGTATGGGTCTAAGGTCTTCATCCATATTAGTTTGTTGTCATCTCTATTTGTATCGTGCTACTGTCATGAGAAACTCCTTTATCTTTGCACGTTAAAGTTTTGCAACCTATGATACATGGCAATGCTTTGAGTGTTGAGCTAATTGGCATTGATTAAATAAACTAATACCTCTCTTTAAGCAAGACTACTATGTTGCTAACTTTACCCATTAAGATAATGAGGGTGCTTCTATTTGTTAGTGTATGTTTCTTCAACTAGTCCCACTATTACAGTAATCTCACTCTCTCAATATATGTGCCAACAGGGATGCTCGATTTCGGTGGAACTGCACAAAAACTTTGGGTGCTTAATTGCCTCAACAGCTTCCGTCCTTTCCTGTCAGTTGCTAATCTGGGCCGGCTTTCTTCCTTTGCTATCAGTCGCGTCGCTTATCTCGGCTTCCAGTCAAACGAAATAGTAATTGATATGCTACCTCACACAGGTTGGTACTGGTCTTTATCCTGATTATTGGGCTTGTCATGTATTGATAATTTGGTATTGTGCTATTGTTTGCCGATTTTATAAAGGAGTAACTTGGAGCCTGAACTCGCAGGCAAATCATTGCATTGGGCGATTTCAGTAGAACTGCACAAAAAGATCAGATGGACAGATACTTCTGTTGCTGCTATGTACTCCAAAGTTCACTCAGACAAGCATCGATGTTGATAAGAAGTGCCTATATTCATTCGAGTATCAACCAGCATCAACCAGTTGTCAAACTCCAAGTATTAGGAGAGTGAACGCCAAAAATATTGTTTGGCGCATAGCCCAGAAAAACACAGTTCAGTCTTTGGTCCCAACTTGTGCCTTTTGGTTATTGGCAGATATGGTAGCGAACTATATGGCATGGAGTCTAAAGATTCCAGACAAGTTGGTTGACGCGTATATTCATATGGCACTTAATCAGTCTGCATGCCAGGGATGCTCCATTTCAGTTGAACTGCAAAAAAAATTGGGTGGTTCATTTTCTCAACCGCCTCCTTTCTCGTCTGCAATGTAGAATTTTGTCGAGCTACAGGACCAAGATGAGCCAGTAAACTAGTTGTATGAAAGTAGTGGCCAAGTTTCTCAAACCTCCCTTGGCACGAGGCCACTATTTGATGATAAACCTACAAGCAAAGTTCAGATTGTCTGTGCTGCCTCTTATGTACTCGAAAGTTTACTCGTACAAGCATTAGTTTTAGGAAGAAGTACCTCCAACTGAACACCATTTACCAGTCTGTACCCTAGGTAATTTCGTCCATGGATCATACTGGATGTGGTCTCAATCATTTGGATGCATAAACATACTGAACATGTGTATATCTGAATCTTTTTGTGAATTATCTATGAATATTGTCGTGTGATCTATCAATCATTTGGATGCATAGACAGGCTGAACTTGTGTATATATGAATCTTTTGAGTTGTTGATAGTGAATGTTGGCTATGAATATGAACGTGTCCTGTGAACCTGAGTTTGATACGAATGTTTACCTTTTCTGTTGTACTTGTGTGTGAACTTGTTAGTATGCCTACTGTGGGGTATGTGACGTGTGGGTGTCAACGACACACCTTCTTCCCGAGAAGAATTGCACCTGCTTTGTTAGGGTAGCAACGGCACATCAGCTCTTTTTAATCTTTTTGCTCTGTCTCCCCCCCCCCCACTCAACCCCTGCCGTAATGCTTTCAGCCTCAAAACAAACAAAGTACTGTGTTCTTTTTGGGGCTTGATGAAAAATCGAGTGTTCGTTTCTGTAGGTTGACTAGCCCAGCAAATGGGCTGCTGGTCCACCATGGATTGGGAGGCTAAAAATACAAGTTGTATGGTGTAGAGGCAAGTAAGAAAACACCATCAAGAGCCATCCACTGAAGAAAAAAAAATCTCTCCTGATGTGCTTCTTCAGTCGTGCCGCCGGCCCCCTCTTTAATCCAGTTCGCTTGGGGATCTGGTATCATTTTTTTCCAGAGAGCGAAGAAGTATCAACTAGGCCTAGGTTTTGTATTTTAACATGCATAGCCCACGGCATATGGATATGGTGGGTTGAACTTATTTTTTGAGTTCCATACCGGCCTATGGGCTTTTTCTTAAAGATCGATAGCCCAATGTATTTTTTTAATAAAATGCAGGTCTCTGTTCTATTTATCTGTATATAAGAACAATAATGTTGTGTCCAATTTATGTTTTCCCTTCTAACCATATTATATATATTTATATTATTACTATTATCGTATATTTTATAGAGACTTATATATACATTATAAAAACATCCCAAGTGTTATTAACTTTTGAAAGCAAATGTTTAAGAGAAGTTGCCAAGGAAAATCCTAGTTGATTTTGACTCACAGGCAAGGAAAATCCTGGTGATTGCGTACAAAAGCTTCCAAAGATTTTAAGGACCAATGTAATAATAACGGGATCATTTTTATTTTGAGCAATAACTCGCTAATTTGTTAATTATATATATATATATATATATATAATGTGCCTCTCCGGTTTATTTTTTTGATATTAATTGCTCCTTCTAACATAACATTATATATATAACAAGCCAGCTAATTCGTGTATTTCAAGGAAGTGCAAATGGGCTGGGATTTCTTAGAAAATATAAATTGCCCGCATTGACGCGAAATTATTTGTTGACCCAGCCCAGCAAATGGACTGTACATTCTAGAAAACATTGGTAAAAATATATGCCACATTTTTGCAGGCTGACATGTGGGCCAATAGGTCGAAGCCTACGCTGGGCGTTGTCAACTTGGTCAAGAAATGATTATGACATCCACAACAATTGGATTTATATCCAACGGCTGGCATGCACCTTCAATCTCTCGTCTTCTTCCTCCAGCATTGCCGGGACCGCCTGGTCCGGCCTCCGGCGGCTAGCGACTCTTCTTAGCACGCATCACTGTGAAGCCCTACCCCACCGTCGGCTAGGCTATCCCTCCACCCCTCCACACCTCCTGTTATTCTCCACCGACTGCAAGACCATGCCACACCAGAACCAGTTATAACCCTTCTCCTCCTCTCAATCTATGACTCCACTGCCGCATCTTCCCATCTCTGAGTCGTTCCCGTCCGGGGCCTTGCCGTCGTCCACCGCCTCACTGCACTCGGTGCGGCGTGGTCAACAAACGAGAGTCATCGGAAGAGGACTGTACGTGGAGAGCCTGACGGCTGGGACCCATGAGGTCCATGGTCGCACGCAAGGAAAGTTCCTCCTTATTAAGCTGAAAAAATGTTTCCTCCACCTAACAACTGGGACCCTTCGGCTGTATCTTCGCATGGAAGGAAGTGCCTCCTTGTTATGCGAAAAAAATTATTCCTCCCTCTGACAGCTAGGACCTGTCAGATTTGGTCGCTGACTTGTGGGCCTACTAAGAGGACGTGTACGCATGGCTTTGTGAACTTAATCAACAAATGATTCTAGCAGCTGAACCGTTGGATGTTAATCCAACAGCCATGCTCCTTCTTCAACCTCTGTTCTTGCTCCTGTCTCCTGTGGGCGCCACCGCGGCTGTGCTGTCGCGGACCCGAACCAGTCAAGTTTCCCACTCCTCTCCATCTGCAACTCCACTGCCCCGTCTTCCCCATCTCCGGGTCGTTCCAGTCTGGGGCCTCGCCATCGTCCACTGGCCTTGGTGCGCTCGGCACGGTGTGGTCAACAACCGAGAGTCGTCGGAAGATGACTGTACATGAGAGTCTGACAGTGGGGACTGATACGTCTCCAACGTATCTATAATTTATGAAGCATTCATGTTATTATATTATCTGTTTTTGATGTTTATGGGCTTTACTAAGCACTTTTATACTATTTTTGGGACTAACCTATTAACCAGAGGCCCAACCCATATTACTGTTTTCTTGCCTATTTCAGTGTTTCGAATAAAAGGAATATCAAACGGAGTCCAAACGGAATGAAACCTTCGAGAAAGTTACTTTTGGAACCGAAGCAATCCACCGGACTTGGAGTGCACGTAAGGGAAGCTTCGAGGTGGCCACGAGTTAGGGAGGCGCGCCCCCCCACCCTCGTGGGCCCCTCGTGGCTCCCCTGACCGACTTCTTTCGCCTATATATCTCTATATACACTAAAAACATCGGGGAGCAGAATAGATCGGGAGTTCCGCCGCCGCAAGCCTCTGTAGCCACCAAAAACCTCTCAGGAGCCCGTTCCGGTACCCCGCCGGAGGGGGGATCCCTCCCCGGTGGCCATCTTCATCATCCCGACGCTCTCCATGATGAGGAGGGAGTTGTTCACCCTCGGGGCTGAGGGTATGTACTAGTAGCTATGTGTTTGATCTCTCTCTCTCTCTCTCTCTCTCTCTCTCGTGTTCTTGAGGTGATATGATCTTGATGTATCGCGAGCTTTGCTATTATAGTTGGATCTTATGATGTTTCTCCCCCTCTACTCCCTTGTAATGAATTGAGTTTTCCCTTTGAAGTTATCTTATCGGATTGAGTCTTTGAGGATTTGAGAACACTTGATGTATGTCTTGCTGTGCTTACCTGTGGTGACAATGGCATATTCACGTGATCTACTTGATGTATGTTTTGGTGATCAACTTGCGGGTTCAATGAACTTATGCATAGGGGTTGGCACACGTTTTTGTCTTGACTCTCCGGTAGAAACTTTGGGGCACCCTTTGAAGTTCTATGTGTTGGTTGAATAGATGAATATGAGATTGTGTGATGCATATCGTATAATCATGCCCACGGATACTTGAGGTGACAATGGAGTATCTAGGTGACATTAGGGTTTTGGTTGATTTATGTCTTAAGGTGTTATTCTAGTACGAACTCTATGATAGATTGAATGGAAAGAATAGCTTCATGTTATTTTACTACTTACTCTTGAATAGATTGAGCAGAAAGGATAACTTTGAGGTGGTTTCGTACCCTACCATAATCTCTTCGTTTGTTCTCCGCTATTAGTGAGTTTGGTGTGACTCTTTGTTGCACGTTGAGAAATAATTATATGATCCAAGTATTATATTATTGCTGAGAAAACTTGCACTAGTGAAAGTATGAACTCTAGGCCTTGTTCCCTAGCATTGCAATACCGTTTGTGCTCACTTTTATCATTAGTTACCTTGCTGTTTTTATATTTTCAGATTACAAAAACCTATATCTACCATCCATATTGCACTTGTATCACCATCTCTTCGCCGAACTAGTGCACCTATACAATTTATCATTGTATTTGGTGTGTTGGGGACACAAGAGACTCTTTGTTATTTGGTTGCAGGGTTGCTTGAGAGAGACCATCTTCATCCTACACCTCCCACCGATTTATAAACCTTAGGTCATCCACTTGAGGGAAATTTTCTACTGTCCTACAAACCTCTGCACTTGGAGGCCCAACAACGTCTACAAGAAGAAGGTTGCGTAGTAGACATCAAACTCTTTTCTGGCGCCGTTGCTGGGGAGGTGAGTGCTTGAAGGTATATCTTTAGATCTTGCAATCGAATCTTTTTATTTCTTGTTTTATCACTAGTTATTTTATAAAGCAAAATTTCAAAAAAATGGAATTGAGTTTGTCTCATACGCTTCATCTTTTTAATATCTTTCGTAAGTATGATGAAGAGGAAGATTTTTCTCAAGTGCTAGAAGAAGAATTCTATAAAATGTTTGGCACTAAATCTTTGAATGATGAGCATGATTGCAATGTTGTTAGTATGAACTCCTTGAATATCCATAGTACTAATGATGATTGCACTAGTCATGATGAAAATATCTCTTATAAGCATGTCGATTTTTGTGGAGTGTATTGGGTTTGCAAGTACACACCAAATAGGGAAGATAGATATTGCAAGAGGCATAAGCATTTAGAAACTAAATGGTTACAAGAAAGGCTACATGTTAGTGCTGAAAATTTAAAATATCTTTACCGTACTTGTGAACTTTGCAATGAACCTGGTCATTTAAATCTCCTATGCAAATTGTTTCATGATCGAATCGTGTCCAAGTTTTGTGATGACTTGATTTCCCTTGCACATCATAATGAACTTAGTTTTCTTTTGGGTTATGAAGAATTGAAAAGTGCAACTAAGCATATTCTAGAATTTAACCTTAAGAATTTCTTGATATTAATCTAGAGGAAATTTATATGTATTGTGCGGTGAATTGCATTGAAAATCCTTATATTTCCAACTAAATAAAGAAAATAAAGCAAATAGAAGATGATGAGAAAACTAATGAGGAGGAGCTTTCTATTCAACCAATCTCAGAGAAGAAGGTTGAACCCACACATAATGTGAAGAAGAAAAAGAAAAGGCGGAGAAACAAAGGTAGAAAGGTATCTATCCCAAATTATGTTGCTCCTACTACTCATTGTGATGATGATAATTGCTATACTATTGGTGCTATCCATACTATTAATGATGAGAGTGATTATGCTTATGATATGAAAATGACCAAGCTTGGGGAAGCTATGTTTGATGGGGATAACATATTTGAGAATATATTTGCTGCAATTAATGTTTGTCCCAATCTTGGGGATGCTATGTTTAATGAAGATGATATTTCTAGTCTCCCAAGTTTTGATATGCAAATTTGTGATGATGATAGCATGCCTCCTATTTATGATGGTTATATAGATGAAAGTGGGTTTGGAAGAGTGTCAACTTTAGGAAGTAATGATCTCACTATTTTGGAGGATGTTGAATCTTATAATATTTAAGAAAGTGGATTTTGAGAGGTCATAACTTTATTTAGTGACGAGTCCACTATTTTGGAAGAGGTTTCAATTGATTATGATGAGAACAAATTTGCTACTTATGATGATTATTGTGATGAAACTTATGCTATAAAAAGTAGTGAAGATTATATTTATAAAACTTGTCATGATTATGATTACCCTTTTATGAACATTACTCTTTTAATGTGGAAACAATGTTTAGTATTCGAGTCTCTTATGATACTCCCACTATTCCGAATAAGAAGAATTTTGCTTATGTGGAGAGTAGTAAATTTTCTATGCTTGTAGATCATGAAAAGAATGATTTAGGTGCTGGTTATATTCTTGAATTCATTCATGATGCTACTGGAAATTATTATGAGGGAGGAACATGTGCTTGTAGGAATTGCAAAAATATCAAGTTTGCTCTCGATGTGTTGAAAATCTTGAAGCTATGCTTGTTTTTCCTTCCTATGCTAGTTGACTATTGTTCCCATAAGTTGTTTTCTCACAAAATCCCTATGCATAGGAAGTGGGTTAGACTTAAATGTTCTAGTCATATGCTTCATGATGCTCCCGTTATGTTTCAATTCTTATCTTTTATGTGAGCATCATTGTCATCATCATGCCTAGCTAAAAAGGCATTAAAGAAAAGCGCTTGTTTGGAGACAACCCAATACTTATCCTTACTGTTTTTTGTGTGTCCACATGATTATGCTATTGTAGTAATCATGTTTTATAGCTTTTGTTTCAATAAAGTGCCAAGTAAGACCTTTAAGATAGCTTACAGTGATAGTTGTGTTGATCCTGCTGAAAATCAGAAACTTTTGCACCCAGTAAATTAGTTTTAATAATTCACAGAAACATGATATTGATCTGATTGTGTTTTCTCTGGATTGTTACACAAATTGCTTAGGACTTCCTAATTTTGTAGGAGTTTTTGAGTTACATAAGTATACGTTTGATACAGATTACTACAGACTGTTTTGTTTTTGAAAGATTCTGTTTTTTTATGTGTTGTTTGCTTATTTTGATGAATCTATGAGTAGTATCGGAGGATATGAACCATAGAGAAGTTGTAATACAGTAGGTTTAACACCAATATGAATTTAGAATGAGTTTACAACAGTACCTAAGTGGTGATTTATTTTTTATACGAGCTTTCTGTTGAGTTTTGTGTTGTGAAGTTTTCAAGTTTTGGGTAAAGATTCGATGGACTATGGAATAAGGGGTGGGGAAAGCCTAAGCTTGGGGATTACCAAGGAACCCCAAGGTAATATTCAAGGACAACCAAGAGACTAAGCTTGGGGATGCCCCGGATGGCATCCCCTCTTTCGTCTTCGTCCATCGGTAACTTTACTTGGAGCTATATTTTTATTCACCACATGATATGTGTTTTGCTTGGAGCGTCATGCCATTTTATTTTTCTTTGCTTGCTGTTTCAATAATATCCCAAGATCTAAAATTCTTAAATAAGAGAGAGTCTTCACATAGCTACATAATTATTTAACTACTCATTGATCTTCACTTATATCTTTTTGGAGTAGTTTGTCATTTACTCGTGTGCTTCACTTATATCCTATGAGTAAATGGTTGAATGAGTTGAATGTCATAAATCTGAAATTATATATGTATCATATGCTTACCCTGTTGGGAGTAATGACTTCACATCTAAGAAGTAGAGGTAGTAAATTTATTGAAGGTTAGCAAGCATTGTATTGGTCACTTGAACAATTCATGAAATAATATTGAAGGAAGAGAAATTTCACATATAAATATACTATCTTAGACATCTTCTATGATTGTGAGCCCCGTTAATTATTTTCAAACCTGAGCAAATTAGTTGAAGTTGGACAAGGAAGACAACATAATGAGTTATGCTCGGGTATATTTGTATAGAAGTTATATTGCTATGGATCCTCTAAAATGTGGTGCTTGCTATTTAGAATCCGTTGCTAGCCAAAATATCTGTACTAAGCCAGAATACTGCTTGTGCATCCAAATTCCTTGAACCAAGTTTATTCCATGAGTGTCCACCATATCTACCTATATGCAGTATTTACCTGCCGTTCCAAGTAAATTTGCATGTGCCAAACTCTAAAACCTTCAAATAATAATCTGTTTTGTATGCCCAAATCGCTCATGTAGAGACTAGGGGCTGTCAGTATCTTCCATGCTAGGTGGGTTATTCTCACGATGAGTGGACTCCACTCATCATTCATGAGAAAATGGCTGGTAACCGGGATGCCCAGTTCTACGATCAAAAGATCAAAAACAAAATCGCAAATAATTTAAACAAAACTCCCCCAGGATTGTTGATAGTTGGACGGCACCCATTGTTTCGGACAAGCTGTGGAGTGTGATTGTTGGTGGAGGGGGAGTAAAATCTTTACCTTTTTGTTTGGGAACCGCCTATAATGTATCTAGTATGGAAGATATTGGGAACACTTGGTCGCTATGTTGACAATGAAAGCATACCTCTAAAAAAAATTCATCTCCGTATTAAAGCTTCGAGCTCTGACACCTCTACAAACTCCTGCTTCCCTCTGCGAAGGGCCTATCTTTTACTTTTATGCAAGAGTCAGTAGTATTCCGTCTTATTCCAACCTACTTTTTAGTTGGCAAGCATCATGTGATGGGGAAAGATCTAAGCATATTTGGCCATTCAAATATATTTGATCATGAATTATTATTGTTGACAATTATCTATATGATAAGTAAGTTGGGAGGCAAAACATTAAGCCCCTATCTTTCTCTGTGTTTGATGGATGCTATTTGTTCTAAAAATATGCTTTGAGTGGTAGCAATCATGGAAGACTATATGATAGTTGAGTATGTGGGACTTGCTAAATCAAAGATCTTACATAGACCCTTCCTGAAAATAAGATGAATTGCAATTGTTTGATGACTGAGAACGTAGTTTGTTAGTTTTCAAGAAAGTTTATGGTATATGTTTTAACATGTGGATAGCTTGTTACTTGATCATGAGAAGTTTTATGAGATGAGATACTGTTATGACATATAATGATGATATAAAAGGTGATCGAAATTATCATTGATCAAACTTGTGCACCTGCTAGCATTCACACTTCATAAATTATTTCTTGTATCATTTACCTACTCGAGGACGAGCAGGAATTAAGCTTGGGGATGCTGATACGTCTCCAACGTATCTATAATTTATGAAGTATTCATGCTATTATACTATCCATCTTGGATGTTTTATATGCATTTATGTGCTATTTTATATGATTTTTTGGGACTAACCAATTAACCTAGAGCCTAGTGCCAGTTTCTGTTTTTCCTTGTTTTTGAGTTTTATAGAAAAGAAATACCAAATGGAGTCCAATTGACGTGCCAATTTTTGATGACTTTTTATGGACCAAAAGAAGGCCACGGAGCATCGGAGATGGACCAGAAGAGTCCCGAGCCATCCACGAGGGTGGAGGGCACGCCCTACCCCCTAGGCACACCCCCCTATCTTGTGGATGACTCGGAGACCCCCCTGACTTGTTCCCGACGCCAAAAATTCCTATAAATACAGAAACCCCCAGAAATAAACCGAGATCGGGAGTTCCACTGCCACAAGCCTCTGTAGCCAACAGAAAACCAATCAGGATCCTGTTCCGGCACCCTGCCGGAGGGAAGATCCATCACCGATGGCCATATTCATCATCCCGACGCTCTCCATGACGAGGAGGGAGTAGTTCACCCTCGGGGCTGAGGGTCTGTACCAGTAGCTATGTGTTTGATCTCTCTCTCTCTCTCTCTCTCATGTTCTTGATTCGGCACGATCTTAATGTATCGTGAGCTTTGCTATTATAGTTGGATCTTATGATTTTCTCCCCCTCTACTCTCTTGTAATGGATTGCGTTTTCCCTTCAAAGTTATCTTATCGGATTGAGTCCTTAAGGATTTGAGAACACTTGATGTATGTCTTGCGTGGGATACCCATGGTGACAATGAGTTATTCTATTGATCTACTTGATGTATGTTTTGGTGATCAACTTGCGAGTTCAGTGACCTTGTGAACTTATGCATAGGGGTTGGCACACGTTTTCATCTTGACTATCCGATAGAAACTTTGGGGCACTCTTTGAAGTACTTTGTGTTGGTTTGAATAGATGAATCTGAGATTGTGTGATGCATATCATATAATCATACCCACGGATACTCGAGGTGGCATTGGAGTATCTAGGTGACATTAGGGTTTTGGTTGATTTGTATCTTAAGGTGTTATTCTAGGACGAACTCTAGGATAGATTGAACGGAAAGTATAGATTCATGTTATTTTACTACGGACTCTTGAATAGATCGATCAGAAAGGATAACTTTGGGTAGGTTTCGTACCCTACAATAATCTCCTTGTTTGTTCTCTGCTATTAGTGACTTTGGAGTGACTCTTTGTTGCATGTTGAGGGATAGTTATATGATCCAATTATGTTATCAATGTTGAGAGAACGTGCACTAGTGAATGTATGAACCCTAGGCCTTGTTTCGAAGCATTGCAATACCATTTTCGCTCACTTTTATCATTAGTTACCTTGCTGTTTTTATAATTTCATATTACAAAAACCTATATCTACCATGCATATTGCACTTGTATCACCATCTCTTCGCCGAACTGGGTGTGTTGGGGACACAAGAGACTCTTTGTTATTTGGTTGCAGGGTTGTTTGAGAGAGACCATCTTTATCCTACACCTCCCACGGATTGATAAACCTTAGGTCATCCACTTGAGGGAAATTTGTTACTGTCCTACAAACCTCTGCACTTGGAGGCCAAACAACGTCTACAAGGAGAAGGTTGCGGCGACGACAGCCTCTACTCACCCACACCCTTTGTTATTCTGCGGCGACGACAGCCTCACACCGCAGCCGAACCAGTGAACCCTCATACTTCTCTATGCGTGGGCATCCACTGCCGTGTCTTCCCCGGCTCCACGTCCTCCCCTTCCTGGGCCTCGCCGCCATCCACCGCCCTGGTGCTCTCGGCGCGGCGTGGTCAACGTGGTCAAGGAACGACTTCCATCGGAAGAGCACTGTACGTTGATAGGTTGACAGCAGGGTCCATGGTAGCCGCAAGGAATTGGCTCCTTATTACGTGCAAAATAATTATTCCACCACCTAACAGAAGGGACCCACCGGACGGGCAACCGTATTTCATGAAAAAACCATTCCCCCATGACTGCTGGGAGCCACCAGCTACATCTTCGCACACAAGGAAGTGCCTGAAAATCGGGACCCACCTGGTCGAAGCGTACGTAGCGTTGTCCCGATTTTCAGGCACTTCCTTGCATGCGAAGATGTAGCTGGTGGGTCCCAGCAGTCAGGGGGGCGAATCATTTTTTTTGCTGGGATGCACTTCCTTGCATGCGAAGATGTAGCTGGTGGGTCCCAGCAGTTAGGGGGCGAATCATTTTTTTGCCCGTAATATGGATGCACTTCCTTGCGTGCGAAGATGTAGCTGGTAGGTCCCAGCAGTCAGGGGGGAAACGTTTTTTTCGCGAAATACGGTGGCCCGTCCAGTGGGTCCCTGCTGTCAGGTGGAGGAATAATTATTTTGCGCGTAATAAGGAGGCAGTTCCTTGCGTCCGCCGTGGACCAAGCTGTCAGCCTCTCCACGTACAGTACTCATCCGATGGAAGTCATTCCTTGACCATGTTGACCTTGCCGCACCGAGAGCACCAGGGCGGTGGACGACGATGAGGCCTAGGAAGGAAGGGCACGACACAGAGCCGGCGAAGACGCGGCATTGGATGCCCACGCGTAGAGGAGTAGGAGGGTTCACTCGTTCGGCTGCGGTGTGAGGCTGCCGTCGCCGCAAAATAACAGGGGGTGTGGGTGAGTGGAGGGATGGCCTGGCCAGCGGTGGGAGTAGTAGGGGGCGGTGAGGCCTCCATGGCAGCACAACCGGCCACGGGAGGCAGGAGCAGGCGGCACGACCAGCGCTGCTTTGGGCGGCTGGAGCAAGAAGACCAGAGGTTGAAGAAGCACGACGGCCGTTGGATGGACATCGTACGGTCATTGCAGCTAGAATCGTTTATATTGACTAAGTTAACAAAGCCCTTGGTACGCGTCAACTTAGTAGGCCCATAGGTCAGCTTCTGAAACGATGCACCCCAGATGTCCGGGGGAGGAATCATTTTTTGGGCGGGTGAAGCTAGAATATCCGAGATTGAAGAAGAAGCACGGCATCCGTTGGATGGACATCCAACGGCCATTGTTGCTAGAACCGTGTGTTGACTATAAGTTGACAAAGCCTTGCATACGCGTGAACTCTCTTTTTTTAGGGGATGCGTCAACTTAGTAAGGCCACAAGAGTGTGGCAGAAAACTTATAGCCCATTTGAGATTTGTAAGAATGTGCAACCCATTTTGAATTCTAATGGAATTTACTACAACCCATTTACCGTTTGTTAAAAGTACATCCCATTTCAACCAACTGTTCAAAACAGAATTCAATAAAATTTCCCACATTTTGATGGGATCCGAAATATTTTTATCCCGAAATTTCAAGTCAGATTAAATACAACTTCAATATAAATTTATATTACGTAAAAATCCAACGAAACATTGCGCTCGCAACAATTAATGAAATTAAAATTTTCAATATCCAAAAATAATATTTTATAAAGTAATTACGTGTTTGGTGCATTTTTTGTAGTTACTACCTAGTTTTTATAACTACATCCTATTTATTATTTCTTAAAGCTCATTTTCTTGTTAAGCCTAATGCATCCCTCCTAGGAAAGATTTGCAGCCCAGCGGGAGAATAACAACTTGACCTTGCCTGGATATTCCTAAAAAAATGTATAGCTGGGCTAGCCATTTTCAGCTTGAAAAAAAATTAATATCTGGGTTGGATATCTGGCCTGGGCTAGACGGGCCACAGCCCGCCCAGTTAATACCTGCAGCGATGTTTTCATTGTTGTTCAGAGGAGAAAATTTAATATCTGGGCTAAACATCAAAAAACTCTGCAGTGCTCACACCTCAAAAACACAAATATTGCTCGAGCTGCTTGGTCCCAGCCGTCGGCCGCTTCTTGTGCAATTCTCTCGTTTATTGACTACATAGCTTGACAATGGTGTGGGACCGTGATGTCGGGAAACCAAGAGGAAGCAAAAAAAATATAGTTATATATATATATATATAATAATAAGGAGGCACTTGCATAAGTGAGGCTATGGCCCTAGTGGTTCCCCATTGTCATCCTCTCCCAGTAAAGTCATATCCTCGCCCGCGCGCGCTTTCCGCCCGAAACAGTCAGCGCCGCCCGCCCCGCTTCCTGGTGCAGGCAATTGCTCCGCCTTCAAACGACACAAGTGCAGTCCATCCATCCATCTGTCGCCCACATTAATGATACACGGTTGCTGAGGCGGCTACTCCGGAGCCACACGTCCGTCCCTCCACCGCCCACCATTTCTATATAAAGTGCTGCGCCGGCCATAGCTGCAGTCATCCGCATCCGTTCCCTTTCTCCTGTCCACACCACTACTGCCCTCCATGGCTTCCTCGCGCTCCAGCGCTCTTTGGGACGGGCGGACGACGGACCACAAGGAGATGGCTGCCAGTGCTGCCGACCGGCTGGCTGGCAGGCAACCGGAGGACGACTATGTACCAATGGAGAACACGGTAGTCGACGATCCGGCGCCATCCCCCTCCTCCGCGCCATCCTCAGCGGTGCATTGCACCATGACTATCAGCGAGGCCCGTGCCTGATACGTCTCCAACGTATCTATAATTTTTGATTGTTCCATGCTATTATATTACCCGTTCTGGATGTTTATGGGCTTTACTTTACACATTTATATCATTTTTGGGACTAACCTACTAACCGGAGGCCCAGCCCGTATTCATGTTTTTTTGACTATTTCAGTATTTCAAAGAAAAGGAATATCAAACGGACTCCAAACGGAATGAAATCTTCGGGAGCGTGATTTTTGGAACGAACGTGATCCCGAGGACTTGGAGTGCAAGTCAAGAAGCAGCCAAGGCGGTCACAAGGGTGGAGGGCGTGCCCACCCCTATAGGGCATGCCCCCCTATCTCGTGGGCCCCTTGGGCAGCCACCGACCTACTTCTTCCTCCTATATATACCCACGTACCCCGAGAACATCCAGGGAGCCAACGAAAAACAATTTCCACCACCGTAACCTTCTTTATCCGCGAGATCCCATCTTGGAGCCTTCGCCGGCGCTCCGTCGGAGGGGGAATCGACCATGGAGAGCTTCTACATCAACACCATAGCCCCTCCGATGAGTTGTGAGTAGTTTACCACAGACCTTCGGGTCCATAGTTATTAGCTAGATGGCTTCTTCTCTCTTTTTGGATCTCAATACCATGTTCTCCTCGATCTTCTTGGAGATCTATTCAATGTAACTCTTTTTGCGGTGTGTTTGTCGATATCCGATGAATTGTGGGTTTCTGATCAAGTTTATCTACGAGAAATATTTGAATCTCCTCTGAATTCTTTTATGTATGATTGAGTTATCTTTATAGGTCTCTTCGAATTATCAGTTTGGTTTGGCCTACTAGATTGATCTTTCTTGCAATGGGAGAAGTGTTTAGCTTTGGGTTCAATCTTGCGATGTCCTTTCCCAGTGACAGCAGGGGCAGCAAGGCACGTATTGTATTGTTGACATCGAGGATAAAAAGATGGGGTTTATATCATATTGCCTGAGTTTATCCCTCTACATCATGTCATCTTTCTTAATGTGTTACTCTGTTCTTTATGAACTTAATACTCTAGATGCATGCTGGATAGCGGCCGATGTGTGGAGTAATAGTAGTAGATGCAGGCAGGAGTCGGTCTACTTGTCGCGGACGTGATGCCTATATACATGATCATGCCTAGATAATCTCATAATTATTCTCTTTTCTATCAATTGCTCGACAGTAATTTGTTCACCCACCGTAATACTTATGCTATCTTGAGAGAAGCCACTAGTGAAACTTATGGCCCCGGGGTGTACCTTTTATCATATAATCTTTCAATCTACTTTTATTAGCATCTTTACTTTTCCAATCCATATTATAAAATACCAAAAATATATTTAACTTATCATACTATGTCTACCAGATCTCACTTTCGCAAGTGGCTGTGAAGCGATTGACAACCCCTTTATTGCGTTGGTTGCGAGTTCTTTGTTTGTTTGTGTAGGTGCGTGGGACTTTTGAGGAGCCTCCTACTGGATTGATACATAGGTTCTAAAAAACTGAGGGAAATTGTCACATCCTAGTTAGCCATGCATTAGAGTGTTGCATCATGTCTACTTTTTCATCAGAAACTTGAAATGGGGATGACAGAACCCCCAGTCCCCTCTGAAACCAACTAGGGTTTACAAAAAAACTTTTCAATGAACCTGAAATGCCCTTCTAAAATGCCCATCATTTTTGTCTTGGTTCAGAACCTCTGCCAAAAGTGGTGCACATTTTCCTAGGCCATCTTAGGGTTTTTGAATTAAATCATAAATATTTGAATTTGGGCATTTAAAATTATATAAAATATTTAAATGCTCAAATATCTCCAAACTAAAATGTTCCATGTTGGAAATAATCCAACTATGGACCAGGAGTAATTTGGTGATTTTAGGAGTTACCTAAGTATTTTATTTAATTCAACAAAGTTGCAGAAGTAAAAAAAAAACAGAAACAGAAAGGAAAAGGGAAAACTTACCTGGCGCCACCACAGGCCCACCAGCCAGCCCACCTGGCCGGCCCAGCCCGGCCACCGCTCCAGCGAGCTGCTTGGCTTGCCAGGCAGGCAACCAAGGTGCTCGGTGGCGGCACCGCAGCTCGCCACGCAGCTGCACATCGCCCTGCTTCCCCTCTCGCCGCCCTGATGGCCTGAACGAGCTCCACGTCGCGCCCCGACCCCCCTGGACACCTCCATTCGCCCCCAGTTCCTCTCCCTCGCGCTCCCACGCCATGGCCGACGCCACCGTCGCCGCACCGCCGCCGTAGCCGTGCTCCCCGTCGTCTCCACGCCGTGCCACCGTGTCCAGAAGCTCCGCCGTCCTCTACTTCTTCGAGCTAGCCGAGCCCTGAGCGCTCGCGTGCCTCGAAGCCGCCGCACCAACCTCGCCCGAACCGCCATCGCCGGAGATCCCCTTCGCCGTAGCCGCCGCAGCAGCTCGTCCCCGACCACGCCGTCCTTTCCATCAAGACCGCAGTGAGCTGGGCTAACTTCCCCTTCCTCTCTTTCTCTCTCTCGTGCACCACAGCGAGCACACTAAGCTCACCCGCACGCGCCGTCGCGGACCTCTTCGCCGACGTGCTCCCGGCCATCCTCCGGCCACCTCGCCTTGTCCATCGCACTCACCACGCCGCGTTGGGGCTAACCATGCACTCCCCGCACCTCACCGCACACTCTAGCCACGAGTTCGTCTTCAACCGAACTCCGGCGGCCGCCAAAGTCGCCGCCGGCGCCAACTCCGGCCACCCCGAGCCCAACCACCACCACCAATAGTCGCGGCTCAACCTCAGCAACACGTAGATGCCTTCCGCTGTCCATTTGGTTGCCGGAATGGCAAAAAGCACTTTCGCCGCCGCGTCGGGCTCGCCGGCGGCTAGACGCCGGCGTGTTTGACTCTGACTTTGACCACAGGTGGGCCCCGATTGACCCCCTGGGTCTATGACATGTGGGGCCCCCTTTGCTAATTAATCCAGTTAGTTTAAATCTAATTTAATTAAACTAATTGAATACTGACATGCGGGACCCACTGGTTAGTTTGACCTGGACCAGCCCGTTGACCACTGACGTCATCATGACGTAGTGCTGACGCAGTAATTTAATTACTGGAATTATTTTTACACAGGAAATTCCAGAATATTATTTAAACTTCAAAAATTCATAACTTTTATTCTGTAACTCCAAATTGGACAAATTATATATGAAAAATGATCAGAAAAATCCAATCTATCCATCTGTACTATTTTCATGCATGATCAAACAATTTAAATTGATGTTTCAAGCAGAACAAGGAAAAGCACTTTAAGAGGCCATGTTTGAGTTTGAAATTTGAATCTTTGATTCAAATTTGTTCAAACCCTTCTGGTTTTAGTTGCATTAGCCCAACATACTCATATTGCCATGTTTCATGCATGCATCATATTGTTGCACATTGTTTGGTGATGCTTGTGTATTGATGTCCTTGCGACAGGTTCTGCCCCCGAGGAGTACCGTGATTACCCTAACGAAGAATCATATCCGTGCATCAAACCGTCAGGCAAGCAACCAACCATCTGATCATATCGATACAATCCCATGTTCTCGCTCCTGCTCTTTTTTACTGCATTAAGACAACGCGTTTCAAACTACTGTGTGCTACGGTAGTTGAACCCATTTCCTCTGCATGACCTGTCATTGCCACAGTAACTAGATGAAACCCACTAGCATGTGTAGGAGTTGATTGAGCCATATGTATGTGTTGTTCCTACCTTGCTATGCTTGCTATGCTTAGAGTCGTGTCAGGTCTGGTTCATCTGGGTGATGGGCTAGAGTGAAATGTTTATGTCGGTAATGAGAGTGGTATGGTGAACACGTTTTGGTAAAGGTATCGATGGGAGGCCATGTAGGAGTACATGGTGGGTTGTTTCATTGAAGCCAACCTTAAGCACTGAGATCTGTATGTGTGATTTAAGAATCAGCTACTACCATGCATTGGGCCCGAAACCAATGGACCCTCTCGGCTTCTTATTCACCCTAGTTCTCCGTCCAGGAGTTGCAAGTAGTTTCTGATGTTTGTAGCCTACTGGAGGCCGTGGACAGCGCTGACCGTAGGGGTGGGCTGTGATGCGGTAGGTACGTGGCCGGGTGTACCGAATACCCGTTAGGTATCTTGGGAACCCTGTTCACATCGTTCGGGGCCGTATGGGAAACCTCGGCCGGACTCCCTGCGGATGGAACCTGAATAGGCGATAAACCTGGACTGGAGGCTTAGGTGATTAGGTAGGTCGTGGCCGACACCCACGTTGGGCTTCCGCTTGAAGGTTGCCGAGTACATGTCGTGTAAACGACGGTAAGTGGTGAGAGCGTGTATGAAGAAGTACACCCCTGCAGGGTTAACATGATCTATTCGAATAGCCGCGTCCGCGGTAAAGGACTACTTGGTTGCCGATACAGTTCATAGCCAAGTAAATGGAAACTACTAAAAGCCTCAAGATAAGTGTGAGTGCCGAGGATGGCTCTTCCGTAGGAAGACGGAGGTGGATCCTCGGTAGTGTATTGAAGTGGTGAGTAGTGGACTCGTGTGCGCAAAACCATTTCAAGTTGGGGTATCGTAGGATAGTCTAGCCAAGAGTCAAAGCTGGCTTGCTGCAATAACTCCACCAACCCTTCTTGATAATATGCATGTATGTAGGATCTGATGTAAGTCTTGCTGAGTACCTTTGTACTCATGTTGCTATAATCTACATTTTTACAGAAGACGCTGCAACCCCTTCTGATGGGTTCTATGTAGACATTGACATAAACGAGTAGGCTAAGGACCCAGGTGGTGACCCTGAGCTTGTGATGGACCACGTAGTATAGCTAGGCTTTCCAAGCCTCTTTTATTTTACTAGTTGTCTGTACTCAGACAATGTACTTCCGCTGCTGGTTTGTATGACTGTATGACTTGTATGTTGGGTCGTGAGACCCGTACCTTTGTGAATGATATGTATGGCTCCCTGAGCCTTAAATAAAGTACTTGTGTCGTAGAGTCATGTTGTGATGCTTCGTTGTATTTGCACATATCGAGCATATTGTGTGTATGATTGAAATGCTTGGTATGTGTGGGATCTGACTATCTAGTTGTTTATCTTTAGTAGCCTCTCTTACCGGGAAATGTCTCCTTGTGTTACCGCTGAGCCATGGTAGCTTGCTACTTCTCTGGAACACTTAGGCTGGCCGGCATGTGTCCTTCTTCGTTCCTGTGTCTGTCCCTTCGGGGAAATGTCACGCTTTGAGTTCCGGAGTCCTGTTAGCCCGCTACAGCCCGGTTTACCGGAGTCCTGCTAGCCCAGTGCTACAGCCCGGACCCATTTGCTGATGACCGACACGTTCGGAGCTGGGTCATGGATGCCTGTCCCTGTAAGTCTGTGCCACTTTGGGTTTACGACTAGTCATGTCAGCCCGGGCTCCTTATCATATGGATGCTAGCGACACTATCATATACGTGAGCCAAAAGGCGCAAACGGTCCCGGGCAAAGGTAAGGCGACTCCCGTGGGAATACCGTGCGTGAGGCCGCAAAGTGATATGAGGTGTTACCGGCTAGATCGATGTGACATCGAGTCGGGGTCCTGACAGAAATACTTACGTTACTATTGCTGCATAACCCTTTCCTCTTCAAGGAAAACCAACGCAAGCTCAAGACGTAGCAAGAAGGATTTCTGTTACCGTTGCTGGGGAGGTCTTCGCTCAAGTCAAGACATACCAAGTACCCATCACAAACTCATCTCCCTCTCATTTACATTATTTGCCATTTGCCTCTCGTTTTCCTCTCCCCCGCTTCACCCTTGCCGTTTTATTTGCCCTCTCTTTCCCAATCTCCTCTCTCTTTCGTTTGCCTTTTTGTTTGTTCGTGTGTTAGATCGTTTACCTTGTCGTTATGGCTAGTCCTCTATCCATGTTATTACTCCCGAACATGAAATTCTTAATTTTAAGCAAAGGGAGGGAGAAAATTTAAAAGATGTTTGGCATAGAATTTGCAATGCTCAAAATAAATCTACTAGGAAGCTTTCTACTTCCGTTCTTCTTGGCAATTTTTATGTAGGCATTACTCGTTGGAATAGATGCATTCTTGATACCATTACCGGAGGGGATTTCTTGAGTACTCATACATTTGATTCTTATAATGCTATGTTAGATTTGTTTGGCCCACAATCTCTTTTGGTTAATGGAACTGTTTCAACCTCGGAACATGTGATGCAAAGGCTTGAAATTATTGAAAACAAAGTTGCCACTGTTGAGTTGATTGAAAATTTGGATAAAAAGATTCATAATCAAATTACCGAATATGGATCTA
The DNA here is from genome assembly GCF_018294505.1 of Triticum aestivum. NCBI lineage: Eukaryota > Viridiplantae > Streptophyta > Magnoliopsida > Poales > Poaceae > Triticum > Triticum aestivum. Next base: position 106,147,954 of record NC_057810.1, read on the forward strand.
GGGTTGGAGTTACTTTTAAATTTTTTAAAGAGAAAGAACCTATAGTTAATGAAAGAATAGATCTAGACTCTACGAGAATTGGTAAACTTGAGGATATCATTACCAACTTAGGTTCGGCATTTTCTTCCGTGAAAAACACTCCAAATCCTCCTACCAAAAACTTCCAAATTTATCTATGTTCCTAAAAATAAGGGTGAATCTTCTAGTAAGGGAAATGCGGATCTCAAATCAATAAGTGTTCATCCAAATTGTCTTTCTATCATTAAGGAACCTTTTGCTACAAATGAATTTCTTGAATTCTTTCCTAACGGTTTAATCATCGCTAAAAAGGGCGAAACCCCTAAAGATTATAAGTGCTCTATTGAGGAATTGAGTGCCAAATATGGCACTACCTAGATCTATCTTCGCTTTTATGCCTAGCTAGGGGTGTTAAACGATAGCGCTAGTTGGGAGGCAACCCAACTTTATTTGTGTTTTTGTTTTTGTTTATGTTTAGTAATAAATTTTGCATCTACCTTCTGTTTAGATGTGTTTTATGTTTTAATAAGTGTTTGTGCCAAGTAGAACCTATAGGATAACCTACGGTGATAGTTAATTTGATTCTGCTGAAAAACAGAAACTTTGCACGCACGAAATTAGTTTTGTTAAATCACAGAAACGTGCTTTTGTGTTGATTCTTTTTTCTGTCGATCAATAGACAAATTGTCCAGGACTTCCTATTGTTGTAGGATGTTTAGAGTTAAATAAGTATTCGTGGGTTACAGATTGCTACAGACTGTTCTGTTTTTGACAGCTTCTGTTTTTCGTGTGTTGTTTGCTTATTTTGATGCATCTATGGCTAGTATTAAGTGGTATGAACCATAGATAACTTGAAATACAGTAGGTTTAACACCAATATAAATAAAGAATGAGTTCATTACAGTAACTTATGTGGTGTTTTTGCTTTATTTCACTAACGGAGCTTATGAGATTTCCTGATGACTTTTGTGTTGTGAAGTTTTCAAGTTTTGGGTAAAGATTTGATGGACTATGGAATAAGGAGTGGCAAAAGCCTAAGCTTGGGGATGCCCATGGCACCCCAAGATATTCAAGAATAGCCAAAAGCCTAAGCTTGGGGATTCCCCCGGAAGGCATCCCCTCTTTCCTCTTCGTTTATCAGTAACTTTACTTGGAGCTATATTTTTATTCGCCACATGATATGTGTTTTTCTTGGAGCGTCTTGTATGATATTATTATTTTCTTTTTAGTTTTCCGCAATCATCCTTGCTGTACAAACCTTTTGGGAGAAGTACACTTGATTGAAATTTATTAGAATACTCTATGTGCTTCACTTATATCTTTTGAGCTAGATAGTTTTTGCTCTAGTGCTTCACTTATATCTTTTAGAGGACGGCGGTGGCTTAATTTTGTAGAAATTGCTAGTATCTCATGCTTCACTTATATTATTTTGAGAGTCTTTTAGAACAGCATGGTATTTTCTATGGTTATAAAATTGGTCCTAGAATGGTGGGCATCCAAGTTGGGTATAATAAAAACTATCATAGGAAGTGAATTGGATGCTATGGTCAATTTGATACTTGATAATTGTTTTGAGATATGGAGGTAGTGATATTAAAGTCATGCTAGTTGGGTGATTATGAATTTAAAGAATGCTTGTGTTGAAGTTAGCAAATCCCGTAGCATGCACGTATGGTTAAAGTTGTGTAACAAATTTGAAACATGAGGTGTTCTTAGTATGTGCATCCTTATGAGTGGCGGTCGGGGACGAGCGATGGTCTTTTCCTAACAATCTATCCCTCTAGGATCATGCACGTAGTGCTTGGTTTTTGATGACTTTTAGATTTTTGCAATAAGTATATGAGTTCTTTTGACTAATGTTGAGTCCATGGATTATACGCACTTTTACCTTTCCATCATTGCTAGCCTCTTCGGTACCGTGCATTGCCCTTTCTCACCTTGAGAGTTGGTGCAAACTTCGCCGGTGCATCCAAACCCCGTGATATGATACGCTCTATCACACATAAACCTCCTTATATCTTCCTCAAAACAGCCACCATACCTACCTATTATGGCATTCCCATAGCCATTCCGAGATATATTGCCATGCAACTTTCCACCGTTCCGTTTATCATCATGACACGCATTACTTTTTTCATATTGCCATCGCATGATCATGTAGTTGACAACGTATTTGTGGCAAGGCCACTTTGCATAATTTTTCATACATGTCACTCTTGATTCATTGCCCATCCCGGTACACCGCCAGAGGCATTAATATAGAGTCATAGCTTGTTCTAGTTTTGAGTTGTAATTCATGAGTTGTAAATAATTAAAAAGTGTGATGATCATCATTATTAGAGCATTGTCCCCAGAAGGAAAAAAAAAAGAAAGGCCAAAAAAAGGCCAAAGAA
>NC_057810.1:106150743-106161499 GCF_018294505.1 Triticum aestivum
AAAAGAAAAAAGAAAGAAAAAGAAAATAAATAAAAAGGGGGCAATGTTACTATCTCATTTCCACACTTGTGCTTCAAAGTAGCACATTGTTCTTCATATAGAGAGTCTCATATGTTGTCACTTTCATATACTAGTGGGAAATCATTATAGATCTTGGCTTGTATATTCCTACGATGGGCTTCCTCAAAATGCCCTAGGTCTTCGTGAGCAAGCAAGTTGGATGCACACCGACTTCGTTTTCTTTTGTTAAGCTTTCATACATTTATAGCTCTAGTGCATCCGTTGCATGCCAATCCCTACTCCTCATGTTGACATCAATTGATGGGCATCTCCATAGCCCATTGATTATCCTCGTCAATGTGAGACTTTCTCTTTTTTTGTCTTCTCCACACAATCCCCATCATCATATTCTATTCCACCCATAGTGTTATATCCATGGCTCACGCTCATGTATTGCGTGAAAGTTAAAAAGTTTGAGATTATTTGAGTATGAAACAATTGCTTGGCTTGTCATTGGGGGTGTAGAATTTGGGAGCATTTTTGTGTGACGAAATGAAGTATAGCCTAACTATATGATTTTTGTAGGGATGAACTTTCTTTAGCCATGTTATTTTTAGAAGACATGATTGCTTTGATTAGTATACTTGAAGTATTACTATTTCTTATGTCAATATGAACTTTTATTTTGAATCATTTGGATGTGAACATTCATGCCACAATAAAGAAAATTAAATTGCGAAATATGCTAGGTAGCATTCCACATCAAAAATTCTGTTTTTATCATTTACCTACTTGAGGATGAGCAGGAATTAAGCTTGGGGATGCTTGATACGTCTCCAACGTATCTATAATTTTTTATTGTTCCATGCTATTATATTACCCGTTTTGGACGTTTATGGGCTTTACTTTACACATTTATATCATTTTTGGGACTAACCTACTAACCGGAGGCCCAGCCCGTATTGCTGTTTTTTTGCTTATCTTAGTATTTCGAAGAAAATGAATATCAAACGGAGTCCAAACGGAATGAAACCTTTGGGAGCGTGATTTTTGGAACGAACATGATCCAGAGGACTTGGAGTGCAAGTCAAGAAGCAGCTGAGGCGGCCACGAGGGTGGAGGGCGCTCCCACCCCTACAGGGCGCCCCCCTATCTTGTGGGTTCCTCGGGCGGCCACCGACCTACTTCTTCCTCATATATATACCCACGTACCCCGAGAACATCCAGGGAGCCAACGAAAAACAATTTCCACCACCGTAACCTTCTGTATCCACGAGATCCCATCTTGGAGCCTTCGCCGGCGCTCCACCGGAGGGGGAATCGACCATGGAGGGCTTCTACATCAACACCATAGCCCCTCAGATGAGCTGTGAGTAGTTTACCACAGACCTCCGGGTCCATAGTTATTAGCTACATGTCTTCTTCTCTCTTTTTTGGATCTCAATACCATGTTCTCCCCCTCTCTTGTGGAGAGCTATTCGATGTAACTCTTTTTGTGGTGCGGTTGTCGAGATCCGATGAATTGTGGGTTTACGATCAAGTTTATCTAGGAGAAATATTTGAATCTCCTCTGAATTCTTTTATGTATGATTGAGTTATCTTTGCAAGTCTCTTCGAATTATCAGTTTGGTTTGGCCTACTAGATTGATCTTTCTTGCAACGGGAGAAGTGCTTAGCTTTGGGTTCAATCTTGCGGTGTCCTTTCCCAGTGACAGCAGGGGCAGCAAGGCACGTACTGTATTGTTGCCATCGAGGATAAAAAGATGGGGTTTATATCATATTGGATGAGTTTATCCCTCTACATCATGTCATCTTTCTTAATGCGTTACTCTGTTCTTTATGAACTTAATACTCTAGATGCATGCTGGATAGCGGTAGATGTGTGGAGTAATAGTAGTAGATGCAGGAAGGAGTCGGTCTACTTGTCGCGGACGTGATGCCTATATACATGATCATGCCTAGATAATCTCATAATTATTCGCTTTTCTATCAATTGCTCGACAGTAATTTGTTCACCCACCATAATACTTATGCTATCTTGAGAGAAGTCACTAGTGAAACCTATGGCCCCGGGGTCTATCTTTAATCATATAAGCTTTCAATCTACTTTTATTTTCATCTTTACTTTTCCAATCTATATTATAAAATACCAAAAATATATTTACCTTATCATACTATCTCTATCAGATATCACTTTTGCAAGTGGCCGTGAAGGGATTGACAACCCCTTTATTGCGTTGGTTGCGAGTTCTTTGTTTGTTTGTGTAGGTGCGTGGGACTTTTGAGGAGCCTCCTACTGGATTGATACCTTGGTTCTCAAAAACTGAGGGAAATACTTACGCTACTCTTGTTGGATCACCCTTTCGTCTTCAAGGAAAACCAACGCAAGATCAAGACGTAGCAGTGCCCAATATATGGACACGGTGAGGCAGATGCATGAGGAGCAGTTCTGGGAGCCGCATGACGCCGCTGCCTACAACCACCATCTCCTCCAAGAGCACCTGCGGGTGGAGGAGCAGATCGCCGCAGTGCGGGCGGAGTAGGAGGCGTTGTTCGACTCGTACCGCTACGCCCACGAGGGCCGCCTCGAGCGCTGGCGGTACCGCATGCGGGTGGCGGAGGCTGCGGCCGCCTACAAAGAGGGCGATGAAGCGGGCGAGGCGCTGTTTTGCGAGACCGAGGACAAGGCAGAGGACAATGCCGGCTCCGGCGAGTGCCCGCTCCGCTGGCGTCGACGAGGCCCTGCTCCGCCGAGGCCCCGTGGTGCCAACAACGAGGCAGAGGACATCACGGGCTTCGCCGAGGCCCCTCCCCACCAACAACGAGGCAGAGGACATCGCCTACTTAGGCGAGGCCCCACCCTGCTGGCAACGAGGGGGAGGATTTCCACTGCTCCGCTGAGGCGCCACTCCCCGGCAACGAGACAGAAGATATCGCCGGCTCTGCCGAGGCCCCACCCCGCTGCCAACGAGGTCGCGCCACACAGAAAATGAGGAAGAGTAGAACACGGTAGGTCACCGCCGCTCGGGTCCAAGTAAGGCCACCGCTGCTACCCTCCAGTTGAAGCCAAGCTAGGCGGGTTGACCATTGACGGTCGGTTAGCTTCTTGGCAGCAATGTGGAGTCGGAGAGCTGTGTTAGAGAAAAACGCTGCTTCTACTTAACTGCTGGTGCAGTTTTCTGACTGACACGTGGGCCCAATATGCCACATGCCAGTTACGCAACTGCACCTGCCATTAAGCCACTGAAGCTTCTGTTCGGCTCAGCGGGACACGGGTGGGTAGCTTCGGTTAATTAATTATACCTCCAGCGCACCCCTTTTTACTTGAAGAATCTATGAAATGTAATGAAATCCGGCATATTTATATGAAATCCAACCGTGTATGAATAAATTTATTTCGATTAGTTCGAATTCCTGTATCACTGGCATTGGATGAACATGCAAAACAATACGTACTAGCATTATTCCCAGGGTGATCACCTCGTTTGCAGCAGTTTCACATATACTCCCTCTCGTCCTTTCTAGTCTACATACAAGTTTTGTTTGCAGTCAAAGTATCTCTACTTTTACCAATCTTATAGAATAAAGTATGCACTTTCACAATGTGCGAAGTAAAAAGGAACAGAAGGAGTACAAAGAGTTTGAGCAGCTTTTTAGCATTTCTGTACATTGCAATCAAACACACACGGCTGGCAATTCATAGAGAACATTCAAAACATTCGATGATTATGCATAGCAGCGACTCACATGTCAGAGGCAATATTTACTTCACAACTAAAGAATAAAGAAAAAATTGATTGACGCTGCTGACAGCAAAGGGCGTCCCGTTCAAAAATGTCAAACGCATGTCTTGCTAAAATCAATGAGAAAAATTTGACAAGGTTGTCCCATTCCAAAATATCAAATGCCTACGATTGTGGAATGGGCAGGGTTTTCCATCAGTTCGGACATTGACATGGCACCTCATGCTAAATAAACCAGCTGTTCTGTTTGTGCAGTTCCACAAAAATCAACCAAATTCGCACGTAGCTTGTATGATTTCGCCCTTATATGTTGCAACGCCTTGAACTTATTGGCACGTCCTTTCTTGTGGTGGAAATGAATGATTCGATGTATTCATGAACATTTTGTGCAGTTCCCATTGAAATCAAGCTGAGCACCCCTATTTGCACAAATACAAAAAAGTGATTAGTATAAAGCAAACTGTACTATGAATTGACAGTTTAAACGGGCACCTACATGGTCCATGTAGAGCACACTTTTAGAACAATGGAACTCACAGAAAGATTTGTCAGTACTTCTGAGCTGAAGTTAGTTTGGTCTTGTGGGGAGTAATGTAACCATCCTTCAACTGCTCCTTCTGATGAGCAGATGGACAAGGCTTCTTCATCCTGGCATAATCGGAACTAGTCACTTCACGTACTCCATATTCTTGTTCAGAGGAAGATGATCCTGTTGTGCAAAGACAAGAGGACAACTAAATGCTAGCATCCCTGTTTTCTCGAAAAAAAGGAAAGGAAATATTTAAAACAGCACAGATGAAGCACTTCTCATGGAGAATACCACTTTTTCATGATAGTATCTAAACAGTAGCACAACACCAATAGAGATGACAAAGATCAATCATATGGACGAAATCAGTGGGCGAGTACCAACCTTTGTCAGGAGGCTTATTGTGTAGAGCATACAGATGAAGCACTTCTCCGGAACCATCTGTTGCTATCTACTATGGTGGCCATGCTTACTATATACTCCTTCATTAGTTTAATGTTTCCAACATCTTTTTGTGCAGTTCCAGTAAAATATATGGTATGTTCAAAGAAGATCCCTGTTTGCACAAGTAGAGATAATTACGTATTACATTAAGAGTGGCATCAAAATCAGTGGAAAAACAATTTCTCGTTCCAGCCATAGCAATAAATTAAGATGCAAAACTATATCATTACTTGTGTCATCACAGTTCCAGTGCTTCATTACAGCACCGGGAGTTGATTTTTATTTTTCTTCTGCTTGTTCTTCCCCTTCATCACTTGGTTCAATAACAGACAAGCTTCGCCTTCAATGTAAGATTTGGCATGTAAATTTGGGAGCACAAGTATAGCACTAAACAATGACATTAATTTTCTGATGAAAGTGGCAAAATACAGGCCAACAGTTGTGAAATATTCTTATCTTATCTCAATGGGATATTATGGTGCACATACAGATTGGAAGTCTTGTCTCCATTTGTGCAGTTCACTAAAATCAAGCAACATTACCGTACAAGTAGCACAACATATCAAAGCACACTGCAGAATCATGTGAAAGAAGGCTAGTACTAACATCTCATGATGCGGAATTCAAACAACTCACAAGAAGAAGATCTGAACCAAATTTGCCAACACGGATAGGAAGTAAGATCTCCTCTTGTGTAGTTCCACTAAGATCAAGCAATCAAGCAACATTGTCGGTGTGACATTTTGGTTGAACTGCACAAAACACTCTTAAAACAAAAGTGTTTTGTGAAGTGCAACAAAAGGTTACAATGGCAACGAGGTGAAGTAGATAACCCTGTTTACACAGAGGTGCAAAGGAAACAACTAGTGGTCAATAACGATGGATGACACAGAAGCCAACAAAAAGAAGCATCTACCTCATCTAAATGGGAGAGAAAGCAAGACAGTAGCATTTCTCAAATGGTGGCATTGATTAATATTAACATAGAAATTATATTAACAATAAAATTCATTAAACATGTAATTTGCTTTTAACTATGGCATTGAATCAATTTTCTAGCAGCATTATTAGAGGGTGTTTGTTTACAGGGACATTTTGGTGTAGGGACTAAAAAAACTCCGTGTCAGTCCCATCTAAACCAAACAGGAGGGACTTTTAGGGACTAAAAGTGGGCATTTGGGAATAAAGAAAGAAGACCCCGAGGGAGTCTTTTTGGGACTTTTTCCAACAGTTGCCCCTGCCACGCATAGCACCTTGTCTCCATTAGTTCATTACTAGGGTTAACATGGTCTTTTAGCATGTCATTTAATAACCTCTAGTCCATGTTTAGTCCCTGGAACCGAGCAGGTAGGGACTAGGAAGTTTTTAACCAAACAGGGCCTTAGATTAACAACAGCTAAAGAGTTGCACGGGACAGTGGACGCACCAGCACCATGTGCATCTACTAATGTACTGTGGTCATGCACAGTCTGTTGCAACAAAGGACAAACAACCAAGGAGCATATTTGTGTTGGTCCCAGTTTTGTTATCTTTAGACACCTTTCCCTATGTGAGCGCAGCAAATCTAGTCCTGCTCAAACTCTACAGCCTTGTCCCCCAAAACAAAAGATCAGTTTGTTACGTATGTGCATATTGCGTCTGTCATTGTTTTCCCTTTTCGACCAACGTAGGTGCTGGATAGCCAGTCTGTACTAGTACTTTCACCCCTTCCTTTCCTCTTTGAACCACGTCCTAGATTTGTGCGATACAACTTTCCCCACTACTTTCCCCCATTCCTTCCCTATTTGAACCACGTCCTAGATTCATGCTATACAACTTTCCCCCTTCCTTTCCTCTTTGAACCACGTCCTAGATTCATGCTATACAACTTTTCCCACTAGTTTCCCTCACTCCTTTCCTCTTTGAACCACATCCTAGATTCATGGTATACATGCAGCTAGAGCAATGCATGTGGAATAAGTAAATTATACCTCAAGGTTCTTGGGGCGTGATTCGATGGGCGACGGGATGGCGGCGAAGAAGAAGGGGTGGGAGGCCCTCCCGCGTCGCCGCTGGGTGAAAGTGAACAACTACGCCGGTAGTGGATTCCCTCCCTCACCGACGGCGACAGCGTTAAGCCTCCTTCCCTTCCCAGTGGACAGATCCTGCCGGCTCTTTGAGTAGCAATGAGGGGAGAAAGAGGCCAACGAAGTCTTGTTTAGATCTGGAGAGGGTGAGAGAGTGTGAAGAGAGCAACTACAAGCACTGAGGCTCCAACGTGTATATATATACTGGAGAGAGAGTGTGAAGTGTGCAAACCCTAGAAAACAAGCGCTGAGGCTGTAGCTTATATGTGATGAGGTGATTATATGGTCACTATGAGATTGTATAGCTCCGTATCCATCCATTTTGACCAGTCAAAGAATCCTCCTGGCACAAGTGTTGTTATTGAACCCGAGACCTCAAGTTTGATGAGCGAATAGGCTAACCAGCTACACAACCCTCCCGTTATGTTCAACGAGAGGAAAATAACCTTTTATACATTCCTGCATTCGTGTGACAAGCATGCCGTGTTTTTTTGTGTGTGTGGGAGTCATTGGAATTTAAATCATCATCGTGTCATGTGGCTTTGGTGGTAAGACTATCCATAGTGTTGCAGAAATAATGCAGCCTTAGTCACCTTACCTCTCTCCACATAGTACATTGGGTCCCACCAGTCAGAGGGTGAAACAAACAAATTAATAAGAAAGTTAAAAGCGCCAGCGGTGTATCTTACCTCACACATCTCGCTACTGCTCGGGAACACTGTCCAATTGATCCCTCTATTTGCTCACATACTATTTTAAGTGAATCTTTATTATAACATGCACACAATTTTAGGCACTTGTATTCGACCTAAGTCAGTGTGCCACCGTATCTCGTACTTACTACTCCCTCTGTCTAGGTATAATAAGTCACGTTAGAAGGTGCAGCGGGACCAAGGTGCGTGCGTGTGCGTGTGTGTGTGTGTGTGTGTGTTTAACAACATGTGTGTGTTAGAGAGACTGACAGATCGACCTACTCCTACAGAGAGATGGTGTGTAGTGTCCGATTTTAGCCGCAACAGTCGGTGCATCCTCTCATTTCCGGGCGTGTGCGGTAGGGACAGACGGACAGCTGCCATGCCCGCTCCTGACCTGCCTGGCCCACCCAAATCCCCTCCATCTCCCGCGCGCGCTTCCCGCCTGAAACAGTCAGCGCCGCTCCAAAGAATCGGTGCCGCATTCATGCCCGGGCAGAGCAGACGCGACCTCTCACTGGCGCAAGAGTGATGGTTACTTTGTCCATCCAACTTACTACTGGGTCTATGTGATTTGATGGCTCATTGGTCTTTATTACTGAGGTGGTAGGACTGCTGGATGTCCCACGCTTTCAGCAAAAGGAGGTACTACTAGATTACAATTTTCTCCATTCTTACAACGGAGGAGTGCAAGAGCAGTGAAAACACGCAGGCTCAGTGATTACATGGCCCACCTCACACTATCACCATATTTTCTGGACACTGTGCGACACCTAACTCTTTACATAGTACTCCCTGCGTTCCTAAATATACTAGATGAGTCCCCGCGCGTTGCTACGGAACAGACGTATATCTCTCTGCGTAAAATTATCGATTTCATAGAATAAAAAAGAACTCTATAACCGCATGACAAATGTGGTAGCCAAACTAAAAAGACTCCCATCATCATTTAGATCATCCCACGTAAGGAAAAAAGATCAGCCAACTCCTACTGCATAATGGGATTATATTTTTCTTTTTGACATGTTAATGGGACTTAAAACCTCACTTACATGCATGCTACCGGTGCATGCTCGCGTGCAGACATGTTGATGTGATTTAAAACCCACTCACATGCATGCCATGGTATTTCTGCATGCTTGCATGTGGCTTAGTGCGGAGCCTCTCAACATCTAGATCAGACGGCTATTATGGACTGATTTAGTTCATCTAACGGCTACATTAATTTTGATGATGTGGCTCAAGGAGAGGATAAAGAATTCCTAGTAGTGGAGTAGACAAGTCTTTGTACAGATTCCACTAGGTGAACTACATACGGAACAAAATGAATGAATCTACACTTAAAATGGATCTATATACATCCGCATGTGGTTCATGGTGAAATCTCTACAAAGACTTATATTTAGGAACGGAGGAAGTACTAGTATAGTACATACTGTAATTTATCAGCGAGATAAATTTGTACAATGCTATGAAGCTTCCAGCTTCTGTTACATGTATCTTGCGTCCAAGGTTGCCCGTTGCAACATTTCATCAAATACAAAGGAGACTAACATGCATGCTATTGCATCTCAATGATTGACAGATCATAGCAAATATGTACTCCCTCCGTTCTAAAATAAGTGTCTCAACTTTATGCAAACTTTAGTACAAAGTTGTTCTACTACTAAAGTTGACACTTATTTTGGAACAGAGGCAGCTAAAGAAAAAAAATGATCCATGCAGTCCCTAGCCCTTGAACCGTGAACCCTAACCAGGATTCAATTTTCTGGCAACGTTCGAGCTTCCTAAGAAATGAAGTTTGCAACCTTTTGACTATCGGATCATTTTGTGCAGTTTCACCAAAATCGAGATGAGCATCCCTGGGGCAAAGAAATTGAAGAAGCATGATTAGAATAAGATTACTGGGACTAGTTGATGAGACATAAACTCATCACAAATACAGTACGTAGAAGCCAATAGAGGTATGTGCGGGGCAACGAATTAGAGAAATATCCACATGGAGTGATGTGGGCAGCTGGAGCAGTGGTGCAAGCCGGCTGTAAAGGGAGTTGTACCTGAGGGACGTAGCTCAACCTTGAGGAGGGCGGCGGGAGGCGGCAACTGCCCACGTCCCGACAGTGAGCAAGGGATGAAGGCAACCTCACCGACTTTTTGAGAGAGAACGGCGGGGACCCCCGATCGGGACGTGCCAAAAGTGGGTTTTCACCGTCGGTGATGGCGACCGCATCTACACTAAGCATCCACCCCTTCCCCCGGCGGACGTGATCCGCCGGGATGTTAGAGATGTGTCCACAGTTGTTTTGTGCGAGAGCGTGTGAAGAGAGCAACCCCAGCAAGAAACTGTGTAGGCTGGCCCGTCCTGACTACGCATATAGTGGAGCGGTTTCCTTTTCTCTCCATATGAACCTATCATATTGCGTACATGCCACTGAAGAAAAAAAACTTTATTTATAAATACATGGCACCTACTACTCGTTCTCTTATAACTTTGCACTTGGCATCTCCAAAATATTAACCTTGCGATTGGCTCTTCGCCTCTTCGAGAAGACAAGCAATAATGGTAGTGCAGTACATATCGTTATGGCTATATGAGACCGAATGAATTGCTGCACGTCCACCACGTGGGCGAGGGTTGAGGGTTGAGGGAGACTGCTACATACGGAGCGAAATGAGTGAATCTACACTCTAAAATACGTCTACATACATTAGTGTTTGGAGTATGTACTAGTAGTTCATATTGAAATCTACTAAACGACATATATTCCAAACAATATGATATAATCTCTATAACCAAGGTAGTAGGGACGAGGAGTAAACGGAGGGAGTAGTAAATTTTTCTCCTCGTCCTGTGAGCCACTGCGCGCATGGGCGAGGGAGCGGGCGTAAGGCGGACATTACTCCACCGCGCCCGTGGGCGGGGGAGATGGCATACTAAGAAAGCTTCTCCTCGTTCTACGAGTTGACGGGACACATCAAAAGTACTCTAGTGTATAGAGCCTTGCCTCTAAGCTAGGCCCCACTTGGTTTGCCTCTTTTTTAACATAACACGTCAAGTCACAATTTCTTTGTTCAGCCGTGGTAGACGATCCTCCCTCCACCAAGTGGACAACCAGTACACGTGCCAACTTACCATGTCGGCTGCCTTTTTCGTACAGAAATTAGCTCCACCGTGTACCCGCTCGGGTGTGGTTGGGAAAGAGATGGGAGTACGTGCGTCGTGCATGCACCTCTTCTCTTCGTGCACGTCCCCCACCTACGTGGGCGTGTGTGAGAGATACA
>NC_057810.1:106161921-106176820 GCF_018294505.1 Triticum aestivum
GAAACGCCAGAGGGCACATGTCAAGTTTGTGTGTGGAAGGGAGACATGACTATAGCGCTCGATGTATCGATGTGTGTGGGGGGGAGGGGGGTGGGGGGAGGGGTAGGCAGAGGCCTAACTATAGAGGTAGAAGGACTCGTATATGTGTTTAGAAGGAGAGACCAAGCTATGTCTTGAGGGAGATCGGTCGACATCCGTACATAACTGAAGGACGGGAAATATGATGGGACAAAGAGAGATAGGAGAGAGAGAGAGGGAGGGAGAGGGGTAATGTCGGATTTCGGGTTCCGGCAGACCCTCAAGGTTCGAACTCTGGGGTGCACGCGGAGATCACACCCCCTGCCTACCCATGTCTCGTCGCCTCGCAAGAATCTAAAATACACGAAGAACAACACAAGGGACATGAGATTTATAATGGTTCGGGCCACCGTTGTGGTGTAATACCCTACTCCAGTGTGTGGTGTGGTAGATTGCCTCTGGGGTTGATGATGAATAGTACAAGGAAGAACAGCCTCGCGAGGGTCTGTTCTTGGCTGGAGCGATGAACTGCTAGGGGGAGTTCAGTCGCCTCTCTCTCTCTCTGTATCAGATGCCTCTAGTCTCCTCCGTCTCCAGATGCGGATCTCTCTACCCTGTGGGTGGCTAGTCCTATTTATAGGAGGAGGCTCTGGGCCTCTTCCCAAATATTGAGCGGGAAGGGCGCCAACAATTGGCCATTTTGAAGGGGAACATCTAGTACACTTATCCTGACTAAAGTTGGTCCTCGCCTGCCGATGACGATGACGCCGTCTTGGGCTCCACGATGACCTCCGTTCTGCCGTCCTGCTGGTCTTGGTCTTGTTGCACCGAAATGGTTGCCTTTGCTTGATACTCTTGCCTGCGCTTGCCCCTTTTGCACCAAAGAGGAAACAAGGACTCTGCGCAGGCCGGCGCCCGCCTGGCCTTGGTCGTCATGGCTTACGTCATGGGCACCTCGCGAGGCACCCCGCCTTGATCTCTCCACCTCCTCGCGACCCAGCCTGACGAGGCCGTGCCCGAGGAAGCCTCCTGTCGTCCGCCCCGCGAGGCATGGCCCCTCGCGAGGGTCTTGGGCATGTGTTGATGAAGATGGGTCGTGCTGGGCCACTCCTTGAGCCATGCCGCAGGCCGCAGGTTGGCAAGTCTGGGTACCCCCGTTCCCAGAACGCCGAAAGTAGCCCCCGGGCCCAAGGCGCGCTTGGACTTCGCTTAGCAGAGAAGCGAAGGGGCAAGTGCGAAGCGCCACGGGCCCCAATAGCCTGCAGCCTTGGGCGCCGCGTGGTGGTTGATTGGACATGGTCGTCCTGGCTCCCCACGACGCCTCGGCAACTGCATGAGTTGACAAGTCCCTGCATGCAAAATGGGTCATGATTACCTATGATTGTGGAGGCCGACGGTTGGGCTCCCTCGGCTATATGTAAGGAACGACACGAGTCCTTCCAGTCCATCTCCTCCTGTTACTCTCCGTCTTCCTCTTCGTCCTCGCTCCTTCCTGCGCCAATGGCCCCGATCCGTTGATTTTCTGCCGAAGAGAAGGGGAAGGCCCCCCGAGAGGGTCCTGTCCCGCTTCCTCCGAAGAAACGGCCCGCCTCTTGCCACAGGGAAGGGGTGCTTGGCAGGAGGTGTCGAGGCCATGGTTCAAGCAGCCGTCGCCGGGATTCCCATTGCCCTTGTACGCTTGGATCGAGGGTCCTGAAGGCGCTGGCGCTGAGCGGCATCGCCAGAGGCGCCATTGCCACCGGTGAATCACGGAGGTGCGCGTCGTTCCTCCTGGAGTTCACGCCGAGGGGTCTTCTCGCGAGCTTGTGCTTCACGCCGCCATACCTCCTCGGTCCTGGATTCACCTCCCTCCTTCCTTCGCCTTCGAGATCCCGCCGAGGGGGCCTATCGAGCTTTGGCTGCAGCATACTGGCTGCAGTACCCCTGCGACCGAAGCGGAGGTCGAGGTCGTCGCTCCGGGAAGGGTCTACATGACCCGTGGCTAGGGCGAGATCGCCCGGGTCGGCAGGACGGGTGGCGCCCTCGTAATCCACATCGAGTACGACGGCGCCTCCCTGATGTTCTTCAAGGTCTTCGACATGGAGGGACGTCGGCTGGAGTGCTGCCCTGAGAAAGGTGGCCGGGGCCCTGCCGTGGCGAGGACTAGGCTCGCCAATCGCTTCCCCAGCAGCTCCTCAGGCAGCAGAGGTGTCAGAGGATCCAGCGACTCTGACGACCTCTTCTCGACTCCGGAGATGAGCGACGACAGCTACGAGCCCCCGAGCTTGCGTCTCTCTCGGAGCAGGGCGGGCTCGTCAGGCCGCCATCGCCACTGATCTGTATGGGGTTGGCACCGGTGGCTGACGGCCCACTGTTGATGATGGCGTCTCTTGCGTAGGCGCGCGTAGTTAGCACTCTTTAGGATTTGCTCCTTTTGTTCCCTGCGAGGAATCGAAGAACACACCCCGTGGGGGTTTGTAAGGTGCTTGTAGTTCCATTTGTTAATATGATCCTTATCGTGAAGCGGTGAGGGATGCTCGTCCCGTCTTAGCTTAGTTCCTCATTTCAAACCTCGCGAGGACTTGACGCCCTGCACTGACAGGTCCCGGTCCCAAGGCAGGCTTCAGCCGTCGCTGGTATGCCAGGTCGCGATGCCGTGGTCAAGGCCAGGAAGTGAGCGGCCCGGGGTCCAGTAAGAGCCCCTGAGTCACGATGCTCAGGAGGTCCCCTTTAGCGCTCAAGCATCCATCGTTCGGTGAGAAAGGATATGTAACGCCCCGAGACCGACGCTCCAGAAGACTTCCATCTATTCCGAGTTTTGTCGTGTGATTTGTTTTGTGTGTGCATTCATCATGCCATCTCTTGCATTGCATCATGTCATCATGCCAGCATGCCATTTAATTTTTTAAAACCTCAACTAAATAAATTGCATAGATCTTTTGATCTATTTAAATTGAGGGATATTCACATGGTGATTTCTCTTTAAAACATATTCAAAGTCTCCTACTATTACGAGGGAGCTATATTAAAATATTCCATTAACTTTGGAATCACCATAACACACGTGCAGTTTAAGTTCCATGCATTTTCTATCTCAATTCCTTGCCTCAAACTTGGCCAACAATTCTTATCTCTTTTATTGAGGCTCCTCCTAAAATCTCAACATTTTTGGACACTTCAAAAACAAGTCCTAGTTCAAACCCATTTGAGTGAAATTCAAATGAGTTTGAATTTACATCTTACGATCATGGCTTTTTCAATTTTATCGGAACAAGCATATTTTTGTGAGTCCGGGAAAATAATCCCCGTGCCCAAACTCTTTCTCTAACCTTTTCTTTTCTTCCTTTTTCTTTCTTTTTCTCTGTTTTAAGAGAAGAGAGGAGAGAGGAGCCAGCCCAGCCGGCCTCTTGGGCCTGACCAACCAGACCGGCCCATTCCACAGGCCCAGCCGCACCCTACCTATAACCCTAGCCCGACCGGTCCACACATCTCTCTCGATCCCCTCCCTCCAGCGCCGCCATAGGGGAGGAGCCCCTCGTACCAGCGCCCAATGTCCTCGCTGCTGCTTCTGCCATGGTGCCGCGCCCTGCTTCTCCTCCCGCACCGACGCCCTCCTTCTGCTGCTCGTGCCTGCGGCTCCGTCCGCGAGCTCGTGCAGCCATGGCGCCATAGGAGCCTTGGACCCGACCCCCTCGCCGAGGCCATGGTCGCCGCCGCGGCTTCTTACCTCTGCGCCTTGCCCCCTCCCACCGCCAAGCATCACCGTTGCGCCCTCCTCCTTGCCTTGGAGCCCCGCGCCTCATCCACGTGTCTCCTGACTCGTCCCCGACCACAGCAAGGCCGCCGCTCCGGTCAAGTTCCTCGCCGGATCCGGCGACCTCCGCCTTGAACCTGCCGTCTCCGTCCTGTTCCAGGCCTTCTCCATCCACACCCTCCTCCACCAGCAGCGTCGCCGCCCCACCGGACCTCCTTCCTCAGCGCCATATCCCACCTTCGCCTCGGCCTCATCCAGGAGATGAGCGAACGCATCTTCCCCGTGTTGACTTCCCCGGCATCGCTCCGTGCTGCCCTGCATTGAGCAGAGCTGCTGCTCGCTTGGACCACTGCTCGGCCAAGACGAAGACTTCCCTGTACCACGTCGCCTCGCTGGATCGTCGAGATCATCTCGGATTGCGCCAAGTACAGGGGAGGCCTGTGCATTTCCGTTGCTTCATACCCATTGAATCGTCAAGGCCCTCTGTTCGACTCCGTGTACAACTACACGGTGAGACGCCAAGTACCACGACTATAGTCGTTGCCCCAACGACACCGAGTACGACTACACACGACGATGCGACAAGTACCTCTGCCGATGACTCGAACGTCGACGAACCGTGTACCACGACGAACATGTACGGCTACCCGACGACCCACCAAGACCCTGAACAACTACCGCCGCTGCCGTGTACCACTACTTCCACGACCTCCACGAGAATGACTACTTCCACTACCGTCGCCACATGAACAACTACTTCCCACGACGACCCGTGAACGACTACTTCCTCTACATCATAGCAAACTCAAACAGCTCCAAAAATGCACGCTTCAAAGGTATAATCCCAAGATGATCACCCGTGGACCGAATGCATGTGTTGTATGAGATGCTCGTGTTTGCACCGTGATCGAATTGTCACTTGCGATGCCCCTCTTTTGCCATGCCACCGACACGTGGGAACCCGGTATCCGGGATCACCCCATCATCTTTTGCATGTTCCGCACATCCACACTTTCCTTTGCACCAACATCTCGACGAGTTGTCGGATCACCGGAATGTTGCCATGGCATCGTTTCCATTTTCGTTGCTGTGGCACCCAATTCTTTCCGCCATGGTGACCAAGTGCTCCTTATCATCTTCATGTCCACTTTTTCATAAAAACTGCATAAAACTTGAATATGTCATCCGCATCATTATAACAACATTAAAAATGTTTAAAATTGTTATTTGCCTTAAATTGCTAAATGACATATTGGGATTTTCCAGAATTGTTGTTTGTGTTTCCGGCCTCACTTAAACTTGCCTAAATAGTTAGTTTAATTATGCTTCACCTCTTGCCATGTTTAACAACATTTAATATTGTTTGGTAGCTTAAACGAGATTAAACTAAATATGTCAATGTGGTGTTTTGTCAATATGCAACTCGTTGCATATTGATCTCCACTTAACTTGTAGTGTTGTTTGTGCATATTTCCATGCCATGCCTCATTAAACCGGACATGCATCATACTTGTTTGTGCATCATGACATGCTTATGCTTGTGTGTTTACCATGTTGTTTGCTTCTTTCCAGTTTGCTTCTCTCGTTAGCTTCGGTTTCGTTCCGGAGTTGTGAGGATTCGTTCGACTACGTTCGTTTGTCTTCTTCATGGACTCGTTCTTCTTCCTGCGGGATTTCAGGCAAGATGACCATTACCCTCGATATCACTTCTATCTTTGCTTGCTAGTTGCTTCGTTCTATTGCTATGCTGCGCTACCTATCACTTGTTTACCATGCCTCCCATATTGCCATGTCAACCTCTAACCTTTTCACCCTTCCTAGCAAACCGTTTCTTGGCTATGTTACCGCTTTGCTCAGCCCCTCTTATAGCCTTGTTAGTTGCAGGTGAAGTCAAAGATTGCTCCATGATGGACAGGATTATGTTGGGATATCACAATATCTCTTATTTAATTAATGCATCTATATACTTGGTAAAGGGTGGAAGGCTCGGCCTTATGCCTGGTGTTTTGTTCCACTCTTGCCGCCCTAGTTTCTGTCATACCGGTGTTATGTTCCTTGATTTTGCGTTCCTTACGCGGTTGGGTGATTTATGGGACCCCCTTGACAGTTTGCTTTGAATAAAACTCCTCCAGCAAGGCCAACCTTGGTTTTCACATTTGCCACCTAAGCCTTTTTCCCTTGGGTTCTGCAGACTCAAGGGTCATCTTTATTTACCCCCCCCCCCTGGGCCAGTGCTCGTCGTGAGTGTTGGTCCAACCTATCAGCCGCCGGTTGTCACCAGGGGTAACTCTGGGCTGGCCAACCGGAAGTTTGGACAAACCTGTGTGCCCTGAGAATGAGATATGTGCAGCTCCTATCAGGATTTGTCGACACATTCGGGCGGCTTTGTTGGTCTTCTTTTACCATTGTCGAAATATCTTGTAAACCGGGATTCCGAGACTGATCGGGTCTTCTCGGGAGAAGGTATATCCTTTGTTGACCATGAGAGCTTGTGATGGGCTAAGTTGGGACACCCTTGTAGGGTTTAAACTTTCAAGAGTCGTGCCCGCGGTTATGTGGCAGATGGGAATTTGTTAATATCCGGTTGTAGAGAACTTGACACTTGACTTAATTAAAATGCATCAACCGCGTGTGTAGCCGTGATGGTCTCTTTTTAGCGGAGTCCGGGAAGTGAACACGGTCTTTGTGTTATGATTGTGCGTAAGTAGTTTCAGGGTCACTTCTTGATCACTTCTAGCTTCTCGACCATTCCATTTGCTTCTCTTCTCGCTCTCATTTGCGTATGTTAGCCACCATATTTGCTTACTGCTTGCTGCAGCTCCACTTCATTACCACTTCCTACCCATAAGCTAAAATAGTCTTGATCTCGCGGGTTTTGAGATTGATGAGTCCTTGTGACTCACCAGATACTATCACTGTTGGAAATATGCCCTAGAGGAAATAATAAAAGTATAATTATTATATTTCTTTGTTCATGATAATAGTCTTTTATTCATGCTATAACTGTATTATCCGGAAATCGTAATACACATGTGAATACATAGACCACAATATGTCCCTAGTAAGCCTCTAGTTGACTAGCTCGTTGTGATCAACGGATAGTCATGGTTTCCTGGCTATGGACATTGGATGTCGTTGATAACGGGATCACATCATCAGGAGAATGATGTGATGGACAAGACCCAATCCTAAGCATAGCACAAAGGTCGGTTAGTTCGTTTGCTAGAGCTTTTCCAATGTCAAGTATCTCTTCCTTCGACCATGAGATCGTGTAACTCCTGGATTCTGTAGGAATGCTTTGGGTGTATCAAACGTCACAACGTAACTGGGTCACTATAAAGGTGCACTACAGGTATCTCCGAAAGTGTCTATTGGGTTGACACGGATCGAGACTGGGATTTGTCACTCCGTATGACGGAGAGGTATCTCTGGGCCCACTCGGTAATGCATCATCATAATGAGCTCAAGGTGACCAAGGTGTTGGCCACGGGATCATGCATTACGGTATGAGTAAAGTGACTTGACGGTAACGAGACTGAACAAGGTATTGGGATACCGACGATCGAGTCTCGAGCAAGTAACGTACCGATTGGCAAAGGGAATTGTATACGGGGTTTGATCGAATCCTCAACATCGTGGTTCATCCGATGACTTCATCGAGGAGCATGTGGGAGCCAACATGGGTATCCAGATCCTGCTGTTGGTTATTGACCGGAGAGTCTCGGTCATGTCTGCATGTCTCCTGAACCCGTAGGGTCTACACACTTAAGGTTCGGTGACGCTAGGGTTATCAGGAAGACAAGTATGTGATTACCGAATGTTGTTCGGAGTCCCGGATGAGATCCCGGACGTCACGAGGAGTTCCGGAATGGTCCGGAGGTAAAGTTTTATATATTTGTAAGTTGTTAAACGAGCACCGGAAAGTTTTGGGGTCATACCGGTATTGTACCGGGACCACCGGAAAGGTTCCGGGGGTCCACCGGGAGGGACCACCCCTCCCGGGGGGCCACTTGGGCTGCGTAGGGATAGCAGCCAGCCCCTAGTGGGCTTGGCGCGCCCCCCCTTGGGCCCATGCGCCTAGGGTTGGGGGGGGGAACCCTAAAGGGGGCGCACCCCCCTTGCTTGGGGGGCAAGCCCCCCACCCCTTGGCCGCCGCCCCCCCTAGGGTTTTCCCTAGAGGGACGACCCCCCTTTCCCTTTCCCCTATATATAGATGGGTGATGGGAGGGCTGCAATACACCACAACTCAAGGCGCAGCCCCTCCCCTCCCCAACACCTCTCCTCCTCCGTACGTGCTTGGCGAAGCTCTGTCGGAATACTGCTGCACCAACTGCACCACGCCGTCGTGCTGCCGTTGGAGCTGCCTTCCTCAACCTCTCCTTCCTCCTTGCTAGATAAAGATGGAGGAGACGTCTCCCGTCCCGTACGTCTGTTGAACGCGCAGGTGCTGTCCGTTCAGCACTTGGACATCGGTGATCCGAATCACGTTCGAGTATGACTCCATCATCACCATCCCCTTGGCAAGCTTCCGCTCGTGATCTACAAGTGGTATGTAGATGCAAACTCTTCCCCTTGACTCGTTGCTTAGATGAACTCATCGATGGATCTTGGTGAAACCGTAGGAAAATTTTTAATTTTCTGCAACGTTCCCCAACAGTGGTATCAGAGCTAGGTCTATGCGTAGTTCTCTTTGCACGAGAAGAACACAATTTTGTTGTGGGCGTGGATCTTGTCAACTTGCTTGCCTCTATTAGTCTTTTCTTGCTTCAGCGGTATTGTGGGATGAAGCGGCCCGGACCAACCTTACACGTACGCTTATGTGAGACCGGTTCCACCGATTAACATGCACTAGTTGCATAAGGTGGCTGGCAGGTGTCTGTCTCTCCCACTTTAGTTGGAGCGGATTCGATGAAAAGGGCCCTTATGAAGGGTAAATAGAAGTTGACAAAATCACGTTGTGGTTATTCGTAGGTAAGAAAACGTTCTTGCTAGAACCCAATTGCAGCCACGTAAAAGATGCAACAACAATTAGAGGACGTCTAACTTGTTTTTGCAGCGATTGATCATGTGATGTGATATGGCCAGAAGTTGTGATGAATGATGAATTGTGATGTATGAGATCATGTTCTTGTAATAGGATTCACGACTTGCATGTCGATGAGTATGACAACCGGCAGGAGCCATAGGAGTTGTCTTTATTTTTGTATGACCTGCGTGTCATTGAAGAACGCCATGTAACTTACTTTACTTTATTGCTAAACGCGTTAGTCATAGAAGTAGAAGTAGTCGTTGGCGTGACAACTTCATGAAGACACGATGATGGAGATCATGATGATGGAGATCATGGTGTCAAGCCGGTGACAAGATGATCATGGAGCCCCTAAGATGGAGATCAATGGAGCTATATGATATTGGCCATATTATGTCACAACTATATAATTGCATGTGATGTTTATTTTGTTTATGCATCTTGTTTACTTAGGACGACGGTAGTAAATAAGATGATCCCTTACAAAAATTTCAAGAAGTGTTCTCCCCTAACTGTGCACCGTTGCTACAGTTCGTCGCTTCTAAGCACCACGTGATGATCGGGTGTGATGTATTCTTACGTTCACATACAACGGGTGTAAGACAGTTTTACACAGCGAAAACACTTAGGGTTAACTTGACGAGCCTAGCATGTACAGACATGGCCTTGGAACACGGAGACCGAAAGGTCGAACACGAGTCATATGGAAGATACGATCAACATGAAGATGTTCACCGACGATGACTAGTCCGTCTCACGTGATGATCGGACACGGGCTAGTCGACTCGGATCGTGTAACACTTAGATGACTAGAGGGATGTCTAATCTGAGTGGGAGTTCATAATTTGATTAGAACTTAATTATCATGAACTTAGTCTAAAGCCTTTGCAAATATGTCTTGTAGATCAAATGGCCAACGCTCATGTCAACATGAACTTCAACGCGTTCCTAGAGAAAACCAAGCTGAAAGATGATGGCAGCAACTATACAGACTGGGTCCGGAACCTGAGGATCATCCTCATAGCTGCCAGGAAACAATATGTCCTAGAAGGACCGCTAGGTGACGCTCCCGTCCCAGAGAACCAAGACATTATGAATGCTTGGCAGTCTCGTGCTGATGATTACTCCCGCGTTCAGTGCGGCATGCTTTACAGCTTAGAACCGGGGCTCCAAAAGCGTTTTGAGCATCACGGAGCATATGAGATGTTCGAAGAGCTGAAACTAGTTTTTCAAGCTCACGCCCGGGTCGAGAGATATGACATCTCCGACAAGTTCTATAGTTGTAAGATGGAGGAAAATAGTTCTGTCAGTGAGCACATACTCAAGATGTCTGGGTTGCACAACCGTATGACCCAGCTGAATATTAACCTCCCTGATGAGGCAGTCATTGAAAGAATCCTTCAGTCGCTCCCACCAAGCTACAAGAGCTTTGTGATGAACTACAATATGCAGGGGATGGTAAAGACCATTCCTGTAGTATTTTCTATGATGAAATCAGCAGAGGTTGAAATCAAGAAAGAACATCAAGTGTTGATGGTCAATAAGACCACTAAGTTCAAGAAGGGCAAGGGTAAGAAGAACTTCAAGAAGGACGGCAAAGAGGTTGCCGCGCCCGGTAAGCCAGTTGCCGGGAAGAAGTCAAAGAATGGACCCAAGCCTGAGACTGAGTGCTTTTATTGCAAGGGGAAGGGTCACTGGAAGCGGAACTGCCCCAAATACTTAGCGGATAAGAAGGCCGGCAACACCAAAGGTATATTTGATATACATGTAATTGATGTGTACCTTACCAGTACTCGTAGTAACTCCTGGGTATTTGATACCGGTGCCGTTGCTCATATTTTTAACTCACAGCAGGAGTTGCAGAATAAACGGAGACTGGCGAAGGACGAGGTGACGATGCACGTCGGGAATGGTTCCAGAGTCGATGTGATCGCCGTCGGCACGCTGCCTCTACATTTACCTACGGGATTAGTTTTGAACCTTAATAATTGTTATTTAGTGCCAAGTTTGAGCATGAACATTGTATCTGGATCTCATTTAATACGAGATGGCTACTCATTTAAGTCTGAGAATAATGGTTGTTCGATTTGTATGAGAGATATGTTTTATGGTCATGCTCCGATGGTCAATGGTTTATTCTTAATGAATCTCGAGCGTAATATTACACATGTTCATAGTGTAGATGCCAAAAGATGTAAAGTTGATAACGATAGTCCCACATACTTGTGGCACTGCCGCCTTGGTCACATTGGTGTGAAGCGCATGAAGAAGCTCCATGCTGATGGACTTTTGGAGTCTCTTGATTATGAATCATTTGACACATGGGAACCATGCCTCATGGGAAAAATGACCAAGACTCCATTCTCCGGAACAATGGAGCGAGCAACCAACTTGTTGGAAATCATACATACCGATGTGTGCGGTCCAATGAGCGTTGAGGCTCGCGGAGGATATCGTTATGTTCTCACTCTCACTAATGACTTAAGTAGATATGGGTATGTCTACTTAATGAAACACAAATCTGAGACATTTGAAAAGTTCAAGGAATTTCAGAATGAGGTGGAGAATCAACGTGACCGAAAGATAAAGTTCCTACGATCAGATCGTGGAGGAGAATATTTAAGTCACGAATTTGGCACACACTTAAGGAAATGTGGAATCGTTTCACAACTCACGCCGCCTGGAACACCTCAGCGAAACGGTGTGTCCGAACGTCGTAATCGCACTCTATTGGATATGGTGCGGTCTATGATGTCTCTTACCGATTTACCGCTATCATTTTGGGGATACGCTCTAGAGACAGCTACATTCACTTTAAATAGGGCACCGTCAAAATCCGTTGAGACGACACCGTATGAATTATGGTTTGAGAAGAAACCTAAGCTGTCGTTTCTGAAAGTTTGGCGATGCGATGCTTATGTCAAGAAACTTCAACCTGAAAAGCTCGAACCCAAGTCGGAAAAATGCGTCTTCATAGGACACCCTAAGGAAACTGTAGGGTATACCTTCTACTTAAGATCCGAGGGCAAGATCTTTGTTGCCAAGAACGGATGCTTTCTGGAAAAAGAGTTTCTCTCGAAAGAAGTAAGTGGGAGGAAAGTAGAACTCGATGAAGTACTACCTCTCGAACGGGAGAGTGGTGCAGCTCAGGAAAATGTTCCTGTGATGCCCACACCAATTGAAGAGGAAACCAATGATGATGATCAAGGTACTTCGGATCAAGTTGCTACTGAACTTTGTAGGTCCACAAGGACACGTTCCGCACTAGAGTGGTACGGCAACCCTGTCCTGGAAATCATGTTGTTAGACAATGGTGAACCTTCGAACTATGAAGAAGCGATGGCGGGCCCAGATTCCAACAAATGGCTAGAACCATGAAATCCGAGATAAAATCCAGGTATGAAAACAAAGTATGGACTTTGACTGACTTGCCCGATGATCGGCGAGCGATAGAAAACAAATGGATCTTTAAGAAGAAGACGGACGCGGATGGTAATGTCACCATCTATAAAGCTCGACTTGTCGCTAAGGGTTATCGACAAGTTCAAGGGATTGACTATGACGATACATTCTCTCCCGTAGCGAAGCTTAAGTCCGTCCGAATCATGTTAGCAATTGCCGCATACTATGATTATGAGATATGGCAGATGGACGTCAAAACGGCATTCCTTAATGGGCATCTTAAGGAAGAGCTGTATATGATGCAGCCGGAAGGTTTTGTCGATCCTAAGAACGCTAACAAAGTATGCAAGCTCCAGCGATCCATTTATGGGCTGGTGCAAGCATCTCGGAGTTGGAATATTCGCTTTGATGAGATGATCAAAGCGTTTGGGTTTATGCAGACTTATGGAGAAGCCTGCGTTTACAAGAAAGTGAGTGGGAGCTCTGTAGCATTTCTTATATTATATGTGGATGACATACTCTTGATGGGAAATAATATAGAATTTCTGGACAGCATTAAGGCCTACTTGAACAAATGTTTTTCAATGAAGGACCTTGGAGAAGCTGCTTACATATTAGGCATCAAGATCTATAGAGATAGATCGAGACGCCTCATAGGTCTTTCACAAAGCACATACCTTGATAAGATTTTGAAAAAGTTCAAAATGGATGAGTCCAAGAAAGGGTTCTTGCCTATGTTACAAGGTGTGAGATTGAGCTCAGCTCAGTCACCGACCACGGCAAAAAATAAAGAAGAGATGAGTGTCATCCCCTATGCTTCAGCCATAGGATCTATTATGTATGCCATGTTGTGTACCAGACCTAATGTAAACCTTGCCGTAAGTTTGGTAGCAAGATACCAGAGTAATCCCGGCAAGGAACACTGGACAGTGGTCAAGAATATCCTGAAGTACCTGAAAAGGACAAAGGACATGTTTCTCGTTTATGGAGGGGACGAAGAGCTCGTCGTAAAGGGTTACGTCGACGCTAGCTTCGACACAGATCTGGATGACTCTAAGTCACAAACCGGATACGTGTATATGTTGAATGGTGGAGCAGTAAGCTGGTGCAGCTGCAAGTAGAGCGTCGTGGCGGGATCTACATGTGAAGCGAAGTACATGGCAGCCTCGGAGGCAGCGCATGAAGCTATTTGGGTGAAGGAGTTCATCACCGACCTAGGAGTCATACCCAATGCGTCGGGGCCAATCAAACTCTTCTGTGACAACAGTGGAGCTATTGCCCTTGCCAAGGAGCCCAGGTTTCACAAGAAGACTAGGCACATCAAGCGTCGTTTCAACTCCATCCGTGAAAATGTTCAAGATGGAGACATAGAAATTTGCAAAGTACATACGGATCTGAATGTCGCAGATCCGTTGACTAAACCTCTCTCACAAGCAAAACATGATCAACACTAGAACTCTATGGGTGTTCGATTCATCACAATGTAACTAGATTAGTGACTCTAGTGCAAGTGGGAGACTGTTGGAAATATTCCCTAGAGGCAATAATAAAAGTGTTATTATTATATTTCTTTGTTCATGATAATAGTCTTTTATTCATGCTATAACTGTATTATCCGGAAATCGTAATACACGTGTGAATACATAGACCACAATATGTCCCTAGTAAGCCTCTAGTTGACTAGCTCGTTGTGATCAACAGATAGTCATGGTTTCCTGGCTATGGACATTGGATGTCGTTGATAACGGGATCACATCATTAGGAGAATGATGTGATGGACAAGACCCAATCCTAAGCATAGCACAAAGGTCGGTTAGTTCGTTTGCTAGAGATTTTCCAATGTCAAGTATCTCTTCCTTCGACCATGAGATCGTGTAACTCCTGGATTCCGTAGGAATGCTTTGGGTGTATCAAACGTCACAACGCAACTGGGTGACTATAAAGGTGCACTACAGGTATCTCCGAAAGTGTCTATTGGGTTGACACGGATCGAGACTGGGATTTGTCACTCCGTATGACGGAGAGGTATCTCTGGGCCCACTCGGTAATGCATCATCATAATGAGCTCAAGGTGACCAAGGTTTTGGCCACGGGATCATGCATTACGGTACGAGTAAAGTGACTTGCCGGTAACGAGACTGAACAAGGTATTGGGATACCGACGATCGAGTCTCGGGCAAGTAACGTACCGATTGACAAAGGGAATTGTATACGGGGTTTGATCGAATCCTTGACATCGTGGTTCATCCGATGACTTCATCGAGGAGCATGTGGGAGCCAACATGGGTCTCCTGATCCCGCTGTTGGTTATTGACCGGAGAGTCTCGGTCATGTCTGCATGTCTCCTGAACCCGTAGGGTCTACACACTTAAGGTTCGGTGACGCTAGGGTTATCAGGAAGACAAGTATGTGATTACCGAATGTTGTTCGGAGTCCCGGATGAGATCCCGGATGTCACGAGGAGTTCCGGAATGGTCCAGAGGTAAAGTTTTATATATGGGAAGTTGTTAAACGGGCACCGGAAAGTTTCGGGGTCATACCGGTATTGTACCGGGACCACCGGAAAGGTTCCGGGGGTCCACCGGGAGGGACCACCCCTCCCGGGGGGCCACTTGGGCTGCGTAGGGATAGCAGCCAGCCCCTAGTGGGCTTGGCGCCCCCCCCTTGGGCCCATGCGCCTAGGGTTGGGGGGGAAACCCTAAAGGGGGCGCACCCCC